>NW_025201741.1:0-1398 GCF_004010195.1 Chiloscyllium plagiosum
GTTCTATGTTCTATGTTCTATGTTCTATGAAAGGAAGGAGAAAGGGGAAAGGTCCCTTCCTAACATGGTGCCATTATTTAAGAAGGTGGTAAGGAAAAGCCAGGGAACTATAGACTGGTGAACCTGTTGTCAGTAGTGGGTGAGTCTTGAGAAAAAAATAATCAAGTTAAAAAATTACATGAGAAAGGACACATTGTTTATACACCGAGCTTGTGGAGAGGCCTGCATAGGGATGGGCTTGGGAGAGTTTTTGTATCTAGACATTGAAAGCTGAATGTTGGATTATTTGAGGAGGAATTGTTTTTTTCATTTGTTCAGTTAAGTGTTTGATTTTTAAAAAATATATTTTTTTTATTTTTCTTTGCATGCTTCATAATAAATCTGTGCTTAAGGAAAGATAGTTTAATTTAATATATAATTTCTTTAGATATCTGGAAAAGAAAATCTGACAAGCAAAGACATTTGCCCCACCTCCCCTTCCAATTTGAAATTAAAATTACTCTGCAATTTGGGAGACTGTAGACTATAATTGCTTGCAACAAGGAGAATCTTGCATGCAAATTGACGAATGCCAAGATATTTTGTGACACAAACACTCAGCTTCAAGGTCATCACTGATTCTTCTCCATCTTTGGACTGTGGCTTGTGTATTCACCTGCAGAAGCCTGAAGGAAAATGTCGAACCCACCCCCTCCCCATCAGGCGTATTAATCATGAACAACTCATGCTTGCAAAGCCTCATGGAAATTCAGTTTCTTGAAGTTTCCATTCTAACAATTTTCTGTATAAATTTTAGTCATTTCCTCGAATTCATGCAAGAATGATTCTGAGTAGTCTCCGATTTATTGCCCCACACATGAAAGAGCAACTACTAGTTAACAAATTAAATTCATAAGGAGTGGGTACATGGGAAGACCAAGAGCTGACTTTCAATCAGCCTACAAAAATGTAGGGAAAATACAACATGATTAGGGATGACAGCACCCAGAGACAGCCAATTGGAAGCCATTCTCATTCTTCTAGTTCCACAGTTAGCAGAACTAAAGCTTTTGTCATTTTAAAGGTTTGCAAATATTAAAAAGGTTAAAAGTTGAGGACTCAACTTGTCTTCCAGTTGAAGCTTTCTGGTCTTCAATAGCACTCCACTTCTCAACTGAGAATCTGTAAGTCGTTCAAAGCCAATTCCACAGCATCTTGTGCAGTTACTTTGAGCACAGGAAAGAAGAAGCCTCTCCATTCTGAAGCACTGGAGTACCACCTTTGATTTTTAAAACAATTGATTTGGGTGGCACGGTGGCTCAGTGGTTAGCACTGCTGCCTCACAGCACCAGGGATCCGGGTTCAATTGCTGCCGTGGGCCACTGTCTATGTGGAGTTTGCACTTTCTCCCCGTGTCTG
>NW_025201741.1:1973-7311 GCF_004010195.1 Chiloscyllium plagiosum
AAAAAGTAGTAGTATGAAAAGTAGCAATCTCTGGTTTACTTCTGGTGCCAAGTTCTAATGAGGGAAGGAATAAAAGGACAGGACAGATAAATCAATGGTTGACAAGGTGCTGCAATGTGCAGGGAGTCACTTTCTTGGAGCATTGAGCCACCGTGCTGCCCCTTTCTAGCACCATTCTGATTTTGACTCTAACCTCCAGCATCTGCAGTACCCACTTCTGCTGAATGGAAAAGACTGGCAGCTCAATGATTTTACAGAAATGATAGAAAGAGGCGAGGTGAGAGAAGGACTGGCATTTTTGATTAAGGAAAATATTACGACTGTAATTAGGGAAGATATTTCTGAGGGATCATTTAGTGAAAATGTATGGGTTGAAGTTAGAAATAAGAAAGGGGTGATCACCTTGATGGGATTGTACTACCAGCTCCCCAAAAGTCAGAGGGCAATTGAGAAGCAAATATGCAGAGAGATCTCAAATATATGTAAGAATAATAAGTTTGTAATAGGAGGGGATTTTAATTTTCCAAACATTGACTCAGACTGCCATAGTGTTAAAGATTTTGATGGTGAATAATTTGTTCAATTGCAAGAGAATTTTCGCTATCAATATATAAATCTTCCCACGAGAGACAGATCAATTCTTGAACTTCTCTTGGGAAATAAGGCAGGGCAAGTAACTGAAGTGTTAGTCAGTGTCATTTTGGACCAGTCATCAACTAATAATTTAAAAATAGTTATGTAAAAGGATAAAAGTTAAAGTTCTTATTTGGAGTAAGGCAAATGGGTATGAAAGGGTATGGAACAAGAACTTTCTGGAGCAGAATGATCGCAGGTAAAAGGATGACTGACAAGTGGGAGGCCTTCCAATGTGTGAGAACAAGAATTCTGAAGCATTCTGTTCCTGTTAGAGTGAAAGGCAAGGCTGGTAAGATTAGGGTGCAATGGATAAATAAAGATGTTGAAGTTTAAGTCAAGAATAAAAAAAAAACATCTATTAGAGAGACAATTGAGATCAACTGAATGTCTTGAAGAGCATAAAGAGTTTCGGGGCATTCTTCAGAAGGGAATGAGGAAGGCAAAGAGGGGATAGGAGATCGTCTTGGCAGATAGGGTAAAGATTATCCAAAGAGATTCTATAAATAGTGAGTGAGGGAGCAACTGTAGAGAGAGTAGGATCCCTTGAAGACCAACGAGGTTGTCTTTGTGTTGAAACTCAAGAGATGGGAGAGATAAAAGTGAATATTTCACATCAGTTGTTATTGTTGGGAAAGAAATGGAGGCTAGAGAAATCAGGGAAATAAATACTGATGTTTTAGAAACACTTCACAGTCCAGAAGAGGAAGTGCTGGAGATCTTCAAAAACATGAAGATAGATAAACCTTGAAGACCTAAGCAAATGTGTCCCAGGACGTTGTGGGAAGTTAGAGAGAAGATTGTCAGGCCCAGAGCAGAAATATTTGTATCATCTATAAACTTGGGTAAAGTACTGGAGGACTGAGGTGTGGCTAAAATGTCATTGTTTAAGAAGGGATGTGAGGAGGAGCCTGGAAACGATCGACCTGTGAGTCTGACCTCAATGTGGGTCCTCAGCCCTGGGTAGTGTTGTAGAGCAGAGAGAGACCTCAGGGTTCAAGTGCATAATCCTTTGAAATTTGCATCACAGTTAAACAGTCTGGTTAAGAAGGTGATTAGCATGCTTGCCTTCATTGTTCAGACTTTTGAGCATAGGAGTTCTGACATTATATTGAATTTGTACAGGATGTTGATGAGGCCTCTTCTGGATTCAGGGCAATTCTCATTGCCCTGTTATAGGAAGGATATTATTAAACTAGAAAGGGTTCAGTAAAGATTTACCAAGATGTTGCCAAGAATAGATATAAAAATGGGCTGTTGCATTGGAAGGTGAGGGTGACCTTATTGATGTTTAAAAAATCATGTGGGGCATAGATAAGGTGAATGACAAGGGTCTTTTCTCTCGGGTGAGGAGTTCAAACCAGGGGGGTATATTTTTAACGTGAGAGTAGAAAGATTGAAAAGAAGATGAGGGACATCGTTTTGACTAGTTCATGTGTGGAATGAACTACCAAAGGAAGTGATGGATGTAAGTACAGTTACAATGTTTAAAATACATTTGGATAAGTTCATGAATAGGAATGTTTGGATGGATATGAGCCAAGCACAGGAAGGTGGGAATAGTTTATGTTTTGGAACATGGTCAGTGTGGCCTGGTTGGTCTGAAGGGTCTGTCTCCATGCTGTATGACTCAATGACTCCATGACATTATGGTAGGCAGTCAAAAGACACGTTAGTCTCTGCACATGCTCACGGAGACATCAGGGGGGAAGGGTGTATTGTCTAGATAACATCAATTGTGACAGCTAACCTGAGAATGCAACTTTTAAAAAAACGTTTTGTGATTTACACATGAGAGAAGTGAAACTATCAGTTCCCTCGATCCGAGAATTAACTCCCCCAGGGATGGAGCATAGCCAGAGTCACCACAGTGCGATTAGAGGGAGGGGGGAGGAAGGGAGGGTGGAGGTGTGTCCCCCAGGGATGGAGCACAGCCAGTGGGATTAGAGGGAGGGGGGGAGGAAGGGAGGGGGGAGGTGTGAGAGGATGCAGCAGGTAAACAGTTTCACCCAGTCTGCCTTTGTCTACTCCTACTTTGCATTGTATTGTCTTGGAATGAAAGCCAAATGTATTTTCAAACTGATCAAATTCCTTTTGTCTTTGGGGTTTACTCCTGATCAATGTGAAAGGCTCAACTTGAGATTGCCAGGAATCAACACAAGGAAGAGAAAGGAAACAAAGTAAATCATTGTTGAAAATAAATGTGCAATCAAAACAGACATAACTCTTACAGTATGTTATTTCCTCTTTCTGACAGGAAACTTCTCATGTGTTTTAATTTGCCCAGATGTGTTGCTCAGAGAATTCAGCGAGGAAGAGTGGACAGGAGCCTGTCGTTGCATTTCCATCTCTGGCTTGCAGTGAACAATTACACCTTCCTCCACATCATTTATTTTTCTCCCCACTTCACTCACTGAGAATGGATTACTTGGGATAAATGTAGCATTTGTGTACATTTAATTTCTCTTTTGGTTTTGCTTTTGTTGTCCCACTTCCTACGAATTTTTGCAATTTGCAAACAGCACTTTACACTGGCTTTACATCTCCAGTCTCTTACATTTTGCCCCTCAGATGGAGTCATTCCTTGCCCATGAGGAAAGGAGGAAAGGAGTGTTATCATGTTACTGCTCCTCCTTCTCCTTTCGGTCCATTCCTCACATGGACTCCTCGTTCTGTTACCTGCTGCACCTAATGTTCGATTGATTCACCAATTGAATTATTGTTCTAACTGGATATGTCACGACGTACATTAACTGGTTTCTGAAATGTTTCTGTGTCACCACATAAATAAGGGCATTTGTGCAGCAACTTAAGTTCCTCAACATGTATCCAATCTGAGCAAAGAGACCAAAAGAAACAGAATCCAAGAAATAACCAGCCTTAAAAATATATAAAATATGCAACAACCAGAGAAGTATGAAGCTGGCAGATATAGTAAAGAGTAAAATCACAGAATTCTTCCTGCTCTCCACCTCTGGATCATTCTCTGATTTTCTCTGACCTCTCAGTTCCTTCCGCACCTTTATGGCCTTGAAGATATGTCTGACAGTCAGAATGTTGATAAAGCCAATAAAAATGAATGGGAACAGTGGTGTTAAAAAAGTCTCCAAATATTTAAAACTTGTCCACCGAGGGTCATTATAATAACCAGGCCTGATATAACAGTACCATGGAACATTGTTGATCATATTTCCAGGGTAATACACAAAGGAGTTGGGAATGTTCTTTAAACAAAAGAAGATGCAGATTGTTGCTAGAACCCTGGTTGCAGTTTTCCCTGTGCAATACTTAGTTTTCATCTCATGAAAACAAATGGCGACAAATCGATCAAAGGAAAAAGCAATGGTGAACCATGCAGAACAATCAATGCTCAAGCGGTTGAGGACATAGAGAACGGTACAAACGGGAGTGATTTGCAGGAAACACGGTGGATAATAATAAAGTTGAAATCTGCGAAGGATGATATAAAAAACAATGAACAGTAGATCTGACGTTGTCATGGCCACCAGATAGCGAGTGCTGCATGTAGAAAGGCCACATTTGTCCTGAGCTAAGATTACAATCACCACTAGACTAACTGTAAGAGAAAGAAAAAAGGGACTTGAGGTTCTTAATCAAACATTCTCTCTGCCTGAGCCCAGACTGTAAGTAATGACACAAAGTAATTGTTGTTCCATGTTATATGAAGTTTAAAGAATCTGAACCATATCATCGCATTCTCTCTAAATGAATCATTTGCACATTTAAAGGACATAGCGAAGAACATGAGCAGCAGATTACTCACAGAAACACAGTCATATACTCAAGGGTTTTTTGGTTCAGCAGCAGTCAATTTCATCTGCTTTCTGGGTTACTCTGACTGGCTGGCATTTCCCATAAGCCCACAGCACCCACACAAAGACACCTGGGATCAGTAAAACAGAATAGCAGACACCTAGTATGGCCATTGGTCACAACATCCACACTGTATCAACCACAGGGCTGGGCATTTAATCACAATATGGATGAACAAATGATACGGTATTGAGTCCCTTTCCCATTAAGGTATTCAGCAGTGAATCCAATCACCATGCCTCAGGTTGGATATCCACTTTAATCAGAAAAACTGCAACATTTGTCCAAGATAGTACAGCACAGCCCTCATGCAAATAAAATCTGAATCCCCACAACACTGGTCATGGTAATGCTCTGGTTTTAAAAGCAGACACTTTATCTGGGATGAAGCAAAACTTCCTGCCTGATGTCGAGGCCTATGCTCCCAAGCTTCTCTCCTCAGCCCTCTCCTAGTGAATGGAGATTCCCCCTCTCAGATTCGGAGTGAATGCTGAGGCTAGAATACACCACAGTTTACCCAGCATTCTCCATGGAGTTCACTAGACTTGTACCCACAGCTTTGCATTGCAGACTAATAAATACTTATCAAAATTGATAGTCAAAGACAAAATAACATTCTCAAATGAATGCACCTTCACGAAGACCATTATTGATTGGGGAACATCAAAGTGTAACAGAAACAAAGGGCAACGAAGGAAATATCCTGTGGGACAAAGTTGTTTGATCCTCTGTGGGAGATCCGCTGCCACAACACTCCAGATCTTAGAGTTTGTCCTATTAGACACTGTACCACTGTACTGTGCATCATTTTACAAATGGCACACTGACATGTCTGTAAAACAATCAAAGAATTCAACAATACACTTCATAA
>NW_025201742.1:0-749 GCF_004010195.1 Chiloscyllium plagiosum
GTGACCTGTACAAGAAGGACAGATTACACCTAATTTGGAAAGGGGACTAATATACTGGCAGGGAAATTTACAAGAACTGCTTGGGAGGATTTAAACTAATAAGGTGGGGGGTGGGGGGGAACCCAGGGAGATAGTGAGGAAAGAGATCAATCTGAGACGGGTACAGCTGAGAACAGAAACGAGTCAAAGAGTTAGGGCAGGCAGGGACAAGGTTGATTGACAAATTTGATTGAGTTTTTTGATGACGTAACAAAGAAGATTGATGAGGGCAGAGCAGTAGATGTGATCTAAATGGACTTCAGTAAGGCGTTCGACAAGGTTCCCCATGGGAGACTGGTTAGCAAGGTTAGATCTCATGGAATACAGGGAGAACGAGCCATTTGGATACAGAACTGGCTCAAAGGTAGAAGCCAGAGGGTGGTGGTGGAGAGTTGTTTTTCAGACAGGAGACCTGTGACCAGTGGAGTGCCACAAGGATCGGTGCTGGGCCCTCTACTTTTTGTCATTTACATAAATGATTTTGATGCGAGCATAAGAGGTACAGTTAGTAAGTTTGCAGATGACACCAAAATTGGAGGTGTAGTGGACAGCGAAGAAGGTTTCCTCAGATTACAACAGGATCTGGACCAGATGGGCCAATGAGTTGAGAAATGGTAGATGGAGATTAGTTCAAATAAATGTGAGGTGCTGCATTTTGAGAAAGCAAATCTTAGCAGGACTTATACACTTAATGGTAAGGTCCTAGGGAG
>NW_025201742.1:1843-3568 GCF_004010195.1 Chiloscyllium plagiosum
CCTGATATCGGAGATCCCATGGGTGTTCTGTTGGTTTGTCTATCGGTTTTGTTGTTGAAGGTGAAGTGGGTGGTAAGGCATAGGTCCACTAGCTTGACAATATATTGTCCTTGCTGATTAAGTTTGTGATGGTTGTTGTATGTGTCTTTGGTTTTTCTAATAATGTAGTCAGTGATTCCTTGGCCAGGTTGATGTTAATGGATATGAACAGGGCTTTTACATCAAAAGAGACCATTATTTCATCCACCTTAGTGTCTTTGGTCTTCAGGAATTCTTGGATGGAGTGGATGGAATAGCGTGAGTCTTCTACTAAGTGTTTTAGTCTTTGGTGTAGCTCCTTGGCCAGTCTGTAAGTTGGTGTTCCAGGTAGTGAGACTGTGGGTTTGGGGGTCGGGAGGGGTTCTCCTGGTTTGTGAATTCTGGGTAATCCGTCGAAGCATGGTGTGTTGGATCCATCTGGTTTCATTTTTTGGAAGTTGGTTTTATTTATTTCTCCAGATATCTGAAGTTTTTTTGAGTAGGGCTGTGGTTCGGTTCTCTAGTTGTGGGTGGGTCTATCATCACTTGTTGATAAGTGTTGGTATCTGCAAGTAGTGATTTCGCTTTCTCAATGTAGTCTCTTTGATTTAAAATGTCTGTCAAGCGTCCTTTGTCTGCAGGTAGGATAGCAATGTTTTTTCAGTCTTTCTAACACTTTGCTTTCTTGCGTATTGAGCATGTTTCCTTCCTTTTTCCTGCTTAACATTTGTGTGACTGTCTGTCTGATGGGTTGCTAGGTTTCCTCTGTGAGTTGGTTGTCATTCAGTGTGGTTTCTAATGCTGCTAAGAAATCTTTCTTGGCCGCATCCTGGAAGTTGTAATTTAATCCTCTTACTAAGACGACTTTTTCAGGGTCTGTTAAGGGTTGATCAGATAAGTTTTTTATCCATGCTTCTGTGTTGTTATTTTGTTATGGATTTGTGTTTGGGGAGAGAGTCACTCTTATCTTTTACCTCATTTCAAAGAATGCTTCAGAACTTTATGATTGTCATTTAAGCTCCAATTATTTCAATATATCTCTGAATACAGTGACACATTTGAAATTTCAATGGATCTTCAGTCAAAATGGTCACTTTGTCTCCAGTCTCATGTGTATTTATTTTTGTTTTCCTCCCTCACAGTTAATGTAGTGACGATCTATGTCCTGCTTTATAAAGATTGTGGATTGCCTCCATGTGTCAGACGTTACCTGGGGGCCATGGCAGCGGCAGATCTCCTGGTCATTATTCTCGATCTAATATTGAGACATTTTCCCATTATGTATTGGTACGAGTTTTATTTCCTGAATTGGGTCCGCATTTGTAATATCCACGCCGTCCTGCTTTATGCAGTCACTGACTGCTCTGTCTGGTTCACCGTCACTTTCACCTTTGATCGGTTTGTGGCCATTTGTTGCCAGAAGCTGAAAAGTAAATATTGCAGTGAGAAAACGGCGGCTGTGGTTCTGGGAGCAGTGACTGTGCTGAGCTGTCTAAAGAACATTTTCTGGTATTTTATGCTCACAGGTCAGTATTTGCTGGAGAACACTCCCTGGTTTTGTGATTTTGCATACGGTGTTCTTGACTCTCTTTTCTGGGTCACAATCGAGTTCCTCCATTACATTCTAAGCCCAGTTCTTCCATTTCTGCTGATTCTGCTGCTCAACGCTTTCACCGTCAGACACATTTTAGTGACCAGCAGAGCCCG
>NW_025201742.1:3790-5487 GCF_004010195.1 Chiloscyllium plagiosum
ACATCGAAAAAAATCCATCATTTTACTGTTTATGATCTCGTCCAATTTCATCCTGTTATGGTCAACGCTAACAGTGTTTGCTCTATGGTACCGGATAGACTGGATTGTGTATTCCCCTGTACATCTACATCTCTTTGTGCAGGAATTGGGCTTCATGCTGCAGCTCCTCAGTTGCTGCACAAACACCGCGATTTATGCCGTGACCCAGACTAAGTTCAGGCAGCAGCTGAAGAATGTGCTGAAATATCCCTTTACCCAAATCCATCAGTCAATCAAATTCATTCATTAATCAATCCACCCGGGATTTTCACATTTCTGTTCAATGTTTCAGCAAGGAAGCAGCCTGTCGCTATGGTAACAGACTGAGGGTTGTGCTGGTTTTTCCAACCTTATCCAACAGAGTGTTACAGGAACACACTTCAATGTTTCTCTCAATGCAGGGACCAGTAAGAAAAGGCACCATTCCAATGACAGAATCTATAACTGCCATTTGTAAAAAAAGTGTCAAGCAGCAGAGCAAGACATATTTTTGTTTATTTTTGTGTCAATGAGGCTGAGCTGGAGAGAGACAGATTCGACCCATGATGTAGCCATTTCGGAGACATGGATAAAGCAGGGACAGGAATGGTTGTTGCAGGTTCCGGGATTTAGATGTTTCAGTAAGAACAGAGAAGATGGTAAAAGAGGGGGATGTGTGGCATTGTTCGTCAAGGACAGCATTAAGTTAGCAGAAAGGATGTTTGAGGACTTGTCTGCTGAGGTTGAGATGAGAAACAGGAAAGGAAAGGTCACCCTGTTGGGAGTTTCCTACAGGCCTCTGAGTAGTTCCAGAGATGGAGAGGAAAGGACAGCAAAGATAATTCTGGATAGGAGCAAGAGTAACAGGGGAGTTATTATGGGGGCTTTAACTTTCCAAATATTGTTCGAGTAATTTAGGTGGGTCGGTTTTTGCCCAGTGTGTGCAGAAGGGTTTCCTGACACAGTATGCAGACAGGCCAACAAGGGACAAGGCACATTAGATTTGGTACTGGGTAATGAACCAGGACAGGTGTTAGATTTAGAGATAGGTGAGCACTTTGGTGACAGTGACCACAATTTGGTTATGTTTACTTTAGTGATGGAAAGGGATAGGTATATAAACCAGGACAAGAGTTAAAGCTGGGGGAGAGACAATTATGATGTGATTAGATTAGATTTATGATACATAGGTTGGGGAAGGAAACTGCAGGGGATGGGCACAATTGAAATGTGGAGCTTGTTCAAGGAACAGTTACTGCGTGTCCATGATAAGTATGTACCTGTCAGGCAGGGAGGAAGTGGTCGAGTGAGGGAGCCGTGGTTTATTAAAGATGTTGAATCTCTGGTCAATAGGAAGAAGATGGCTTATATTAGGATGAGACGTGAAGGCTCAGCTAGGATGCTTGAGAGTTAGAACACAGAACATAGAATATTACAGCACAGTACAGGCCCTTCGGCACCGACCTGCGGAACCAATCTGAAGCCCCTCTAAACTATCTTGTCCATATGTCTATCCAATGACCATTTAAATGGGCGGCACGGTGGCACAGTGGTTAGCACTGCTGCCTCACAGCGCCGGAGACCCGGGTTCAATTCCCGCCTCAGGCGACTGACTGTGTGGAGTTTGCACATTCTCCCCGTGTCTGCGTGGGTTTCCTCCGGGTGCTCCGGTTTCCTCC
>NW_025201742.1:6363-7312 GCF_004010195.1 Chiloscyllium plagiosum
ATAGAACATAGGACAATACAGCACAGAACAGGCCCTTCGGCCCTCGATGTTGTGCCGAACATTTGTCCTAGCTTAAGCACCCATCCATGTAGCTATCCAATTACCACTTAAATTTCGCCAATGATTCTGACTCTGCCACTCCCACAGGCAGCGCATTCCATGCCCCCACCACTCTCTGGGTAAAGAACCTACCCCTGACATCTCCCCTATACCTTCCACTCTTCACCTTAAATTTATGTCCCCTTGTAACACTCTGTTGTACCCGGGGAAAACATTTCTGATTGTCTACTCTATCTATTCCCCTGATCATCTTATTCACCTCTATCAAGTCACCCCTCATCCTTCTCCGTTCCAATGAGAAAAGACCCCAAGATCCCTCTGTTCCTCCACCTCACTAAGAACCCTACCGTTAACCCTGTATTCCGCATTCTTATTTGTCTTTCCAAAATGGACAACCTCACACTTGGCAGGGTTGTACTCCATCTGCCACTCCTCAGCCCAGCTCTGCATCATAGCTAAGTCCTTTTGCAGCTGACAACAGCCCTCCTCACTATCCACAACTCCACCAATCTTCGTATCATCTGCAAATTTACTGACCCACCTTTCTACTCCCTCTTCTAAGTCATTAATAAAAATTACAAACAGCAGAGGACCCAGAACTGATCCCTGCGGAACTCCACTTGTAACTGGGCTCCAGGCTGAATATTTACCATCTATCACCACTCTCTGACTTCGACCAGTTAGCCAGTTTTCTATCCAATTGGCCAAATTTCCCTCTATCCCATGCCTCCTGACTTTCCACATAAGCCTACCATGGGGAACCTTATCAAATGCCTTACTAAAATCCATGTACACTACATCCACTGCTCTACCCTCATCCACATGCTTGGTCACCTCCTCATTGAATTCAATACGACTTGTAAGGCAAGACCTACCCTTCACAAATCTG
>NW_025201743.1:0-7313 GCF_004010195.1 Chiloscyllium plagiosum
TTTCGAAGACTGACAGGGGATCTGATTGATACGGATAAGATTATGAAAGGATTGGACACTCTGGCAGTAGGAAACATATTTCCACTGATGGGTGAGTGCCGAACCAGAGGACACAGCTTAAAAATACGGAGCAGACCATTTAGGACAGAGCTCAGGAGAAACTTCTTCACCCAGAGAGTGGTAGCTGTGTGGAATGCTCTGCCCCAGAGGGCAGTGGAGGCCCACTCTCTGGATTCATTTAAAAAAGAGTTGGATAGAGCTCTCAAAGATAGTGGATTCAAGGGTTATGGAGATAAGGCAGGAACAGGATACTGATTAGGAATGATCAGCCTTGATTATATTGAATGGCTGTGCAGGCTCGAAGGGCTGAATGGCCTACTCCTGCACCTATTGTCTATTGTCTATTCTCTCTGTCTCCTGTAGATACTCAGGATGTTGCTGACTCAATAGACTTCCCAACTGCTGTGTGTCTCATACATCACCTCATTGAAGATGTTTGGGCAGCCAGAGAGACAAAGGGCAGGGAGATCTGGAGCCTTCAACAAATCCTGCAGTGAGGTAAGATCACTCACAGTGCACAGAGCAGGGAGCAAACATTGGCTAAAAATAATGATACAGATACAGTGCTGAATGGGGAGCACAGTATAGACACATGTCATGCTCAATCACCACGTCTACTTTAACTTATGTTGCACTGAGACAGCATCAGGAGATCATAGTTATCTATCCAGGCCTGTGCTGTCTTAGTGAGCATAAGTACAACAGAGGGGAGTGTAGGCCTCCGACGAGAGGTTGTGAATGCTGCCTGGGATCTTTCTGTTCTGTGTTCTCTCTCCAACACTGTACTAAGACTCACTACTCTGCAACACTGTACCTATGGCATGGCTTGTACACCAGTGTCTTCAGTCATTTTTAACTCCTACAATAGTCCCCGTCCCTGTAACCTCCTCCCTTCCCGATAGTCCCTCCACATATTTGAAATGTACTGCATTCCAGACTACCATCCGCATCGTTGTAACTTGCTTCAGTGTCTACAACATGCCTTATTTTAGTACACTAATCCTCTTTAGCTGGATACAGAGTGATACAGCACGGAAACAGAACCTGTGATCCAACTCCTCAATGCTGCCCATGTTACCTAAACTGAACGAGTCTCATTTCCCTGCATTTGGCCGTTATCTATTCAAACCTTCTCCTCTCCATGTACCTGCCCAAATGTCTTTTCCATGCTGTAATTGTTCTTGTTTCTCCCAAGTGCCTGAGGCAGTCTGTTCCGTCTATGCACCATCCTCTGTGGATAATGTTCCCCCTCAGCTCCCTCTTTAAATCCTTGCTCTCTCACCTCCTGTTTATACCCTTTAGTTTTGGACTCACCTACCCTTGGTTATTCACCATTCTTAGGGTCACCCCGTGGCCTCCTCTGCCCAAGGGAAATATTGAGGACAATGTTACAAATATATCCAACGTATGTAACAAAGTGCTGGCCAATGTCGGCAAATGTGCCAAATGTCGCTTTCCCCACTCTGTCCACCTGGTATGCCACTTCCGAGGAACAATGTAACTTGCACTCCCTGGTCTCACTCTGTCTCTCTGTTCAACAACCCTGCCCAGAGCCTTCCATTAACTGTGTTAGTCCTCCGTGGTTTGTCTTAACAAACTCCAACAGCTGAATTAAACTCCATCTTTCATTCCTTGGTCCACTGGCCTAGTTAGTCACGATCCCCTTTGATAACCGTATCTACTGCCCACTACACCATTGATTTGATCATCAACAAACTTTCGCACAATCACTCCTATATTTTCAACCAAATCGTTTATGTAGATGATGCACATCAATGGACCCAGCCCTAATCCATTCTTCAATAATGGAATAAAACCATATTCTTGTCATAGAGCCACGCAGCATGGAAACTGACCCTTCAGTTGATATTCACCATAATCTAAAACTAAACTCTTCTCAACTGCCCGTTGCTGGCCCATATCACTCTAACCCTTCCCTCTTCACCTGTTTATCCAAATATCTTTTAAATGTTTTAATTGTACCCACATCAACCCCTTTCTCAGGAAGTTCATTCCACACTCAAACCACCTCGGTGTATCAAATTGCCCATATCTTTTTTTTGAACATCTCTCTCCTCTAACCTTTAACATGTGACCCCTCCTCTTGAGACTCCCCCATCCTGAGAAAAAGGCAACTACCATTAAATTGATCTATATACCTCATTTTTTTCATAAACTTTTATAGCATCATGTCTCCAGGCTCCAGTGAAAAAAGAGAGCCTATCCAACCATTTTTCAGAACTCAAGCCTTCCATACCCAGCAATATCCTGGTAAATCTCTTCTGAATGCCCTGCAGCTTAATAATATCCTCCCTGTTAACTGGGCGACCAGGAATGGACAGAGTATTGCAGAACAGGCCTCACCAATGTCTGCGCAATCTCAACATGACGTCCCAAATCCTCCACTCAATGGACTGAGCAATAGTCAAGCATGCAAAGCACTGTCTTATCCATCCTGTGATGCAAGCTTGAAGAATTATGTTCAGCTTGAAGCTGAACCCGGAGGTCCCTCTGCTCTAAAACACTAACCGAATCCTTAACATTAATTGTATAAGCTCTACCCTTGTTTGTTTTACAAAATGCATTATTTCGTATTTATTCAGATTGAATTCCATCTCTAGTTTTTCAGCCCATTCACTCACTTCATCCAGATCCCTTTGTAATCTCAGAAAATATCCTTCACTATCCATGATGCCACCCTCCGGCCTGCCAGCCCATCACACATGGCTGTTAGTAGTACACATACCTTTGCAAGGGGCTCCACAATTTCTTCCCTAGCATCCCACAGTGTCCTGTGATACACTTAATCAAGTTCTGGAACTTGCCATAGCTTTGTGTTTTAAAATCTCCAGCACCACCTCTTTTATAACATGCACTCTTTTCAAGTCATAGAGATATACAACATAGAAACAGACCCTTCGGTCCCCAACTCGTCCAGGCTGATCAGAAGATCTAAATAAATCCATACCCTTTTCCAACATTTGGCCCTTATCCATCTACACCCTTACTATTCAGATGCCCATCCAGATACCTTTTAAATGTTGTAATTATATCAGTCTCCATTACTTTCTCTCTCAGCTCATTCCATACACACATCACCATGTGTGTGAATAAGCTGTCCCTTCAGTCCCTCTGTAAACCTCTAACCTTAAACCTATGCCCTCTAGTTTTGGACTCCCCAACTTCTGGGAAAAGGCCTTGAATGCTTACCCTATCCATGCCACTCATGTTCATATAAACCTGAGTAAGGTCATCTCTCCGTCTCCAATTCTCCAGTGACAGTAACCCCAGCTTATTCAGCAACAACCCGGGAAATATCTTGTTAATCTTTTCTGAGCCCTTTCAAGTTTCACAATATCCTTCCTGTAGCAGAGAGACTGGATTTGCAGAGAACTCCAATTGTGGTCTAATGTGTTACTCTTGTTCCCTGAGTTCCCCAGTCTTTCTCCACAGTAAGTTCTGGAGTGAAAAAATAGTTTACGATCTTAGCAAACATCCTGCAGTTCCACACATCGATGGCCTCCTTGATCTTTAATGGACACTATTTTGTCCTGAGTTACGTATGCACTCTTAATATACTGATACAATCACTTTTGGATTCCCCTTTCCTTCTCTGCTGAGGCTATTTCATTTACCTTTCTCCATTCCTGTTTTCTATTCAAAGTGTATTCCTACAGCCACTGTATATCCTCAGGGATTCCCTTGATCCAGCTGGCTATACCTGACATGTGGTCCCTTTTCCTTGACCAAACGCTCAATAGACAGCCAGTGTTTCCGAATGCTGTCAGCATTGACCTGCACACAATTAGAAAAATGCTGGCGCTGATCGATTAGTTTATCTCACTTTTAAAATATTCTCACTTGCCAAACTTCCCTTTCCCTGTAAGTAATTCTCTTCCCCAATCCCATTTTGAAAGTTCCTGGTTAATACGATCAAGATTAGTCTGGCCCCATTTTATAACTTCAACCTGTGGACCAGGCCTGTCCTTTTCCAAAGCTATTTTCAAACTACTACAACTGTGGTCACTTTGGCAAAATGCTTTCCCACTCACATCTCAGTCCCTTTCCCTACCTTGTTTCCCAAGTAGAGGTCAGGTTTTGCCCCTTTCTCTTTTCAGGTCATTTACATATTGATTGGGAGTTTTCTGGAACACAATTACCAAATTCCACCCTTGCAAACGCTGAACACTGGCACTCCCAGTCTAAGATGGAAAGTTCAAAAACCCCAACCATAACAGCCCTATTATTATGGTTGATATGTAAGATGTCCCGACATATTTGTTCCTCAGTCTGTCACAGATTATTCGGGGTCAGCAGTCCGATCGTATCAAAGTGATGACCCATTCGTATTTCTCAGTTCCACGAACATAGCTTCAGTGGGTGATCCCACAGGAATATCCTGTCTAAATACTGCTGTGATGATTCATGCAATCAAAACCAACCACCACACATCTTCTCTTGCCTCCACTTCGATGCTTCCTGTAGCATCTCCACCTTGTAACAATGAGCTGCCAGTCCTGTCCCTCCATCAGCTTTGTTTCTGTAATAACTACAATATCCGAGTCCCATGTTCCAATCCATGCCTTGAGTTCATCTTCCTTAGCTGTCAGGCCCCTTGCATTGAAATAAATGCAGTTTAATCATCAGTTTTCCCCCATTCCCTGCTATGTTCTTGCCTGCCTTGTCTGCTCAAATTGCTGTTTTTAACTCGTGTACCAGCCTCAATCTTCTTTCTGGCCTTACGTTTATTTAAGATCGAACACCCTGCCAGACTAGGTTATATCCTCTCAAGCAGCTCTAGCAATTCACCCCACCAGGATGTGGGTCCCTCTCCCGCTCCCAGTTGAGGTGTCTTTCCCACCCTGTCTCCCTGTGCTGACACCTTCAGGGATCTATGGACTTGTCCACCGAGGTCCCTGTATTCCTCAGTATCCGCAAGGACCTACCGTTCATTATGTCTGTCCTTCGCTTATCGTACCTTCCACAGAGTGTTACCTCACTTCAATCAGAACTAAACTCTGCTTAGGTTATCATCCGATCGACATCGGACTGCAGACGAAGACCATCTTCCTCACTGTGAATAACACCCTCACCTTTCATGTCATCTGCAAACCGACAAATGATATCTTCTGCTTTCACATCTGAGTTATTAATGTTCAATGGTTCCTGCACAGACCTCTATGGTACACCTGCTGGCGAAAGTATACTGTCCACCAATTTTGCATACAATTTGTCAACTTGCCTTGGAACCCAGTCCTTTTGGACCAGCCTTCAATGTTCGATCTTGTTTGAGGACTTAGTCAAGTCCCTGTAAACCACATCATTTTCACATCCTTCATCAATATACTTAAGCAACTTTAAAAAAAAACTGAACTGAATTCCTCAGACAGTATCTTCCTCTGCCAAATCCGTGATGACTA
Source organism: Chiloscyllium plagiosum (assembly GCF_004010195.1). Taxonomy (NCBI): domain Eukaryota; kingdom Metazoa; phylum Chordata; class Chondrichthyes; order Orectolobiformes; family Hemiscylliidae; genus Chiloscyllium; species Chiloscyllium plagiosum. Next base: position 5,481 of record NW_025201743.1, read on the forward strand.
AACCGAGTTGATTCTTACCTTTGCAAATGTTGATTCATCCTCACAGTTGTGACCAATAATTTCCCTCCCCCTGCTGTCGGACTATCTGCTCTGTAATTACTTGGCCTATCCCTGCTGCCCTTCTTGAACAAAGGAACCACATTCGCGATCCTCCAGTCATTCAGCAGTTCACCTGTGCCCAGCAAAGTATTATATTTATCCACCAGGGCCCCAACAACCGCTGGGTAATTAGCATGGGGTCGAAGAACGCTGGTTCAGGCAGTGACACTCACATCCCATGAATGAATAAATAAAAATACATATGTCCCTCCCTACCTCTGCAAACCCCTCCAGCTGCAGCAATTTGTACTGGCTTGGTAACACCGTCCAGGCCCTGACCACTCTCTGTAACTCTCTCACTACCTCCAGCACCTTCACCTCTCCCTGTTCGTATCGTGTCAATACACCTTGACAACGATTCCCCTTCCCATTGCCCTCCTCCTGCTAGCAGACCCATTGCAAACCCTTTTAAACTTACTCTAAAACTCTCTCTCACTTCAGGATTTTTAGTTCTTTGTGCTGATCGTCTCAGCCTCATAATCGAATATGATCCATTTTGTCCTGAGTGTGGGACCGGTGGGGATTTCTTGCTGAGGTTTGGTCTGTTTCAGTGGAATGTCCATTTTTTGAGTGTTTTATACTGTTCCTTCAAATGTTCTCCACTGATCATTGTCAGACACATATTTTCAGTCTGTTTAGCCTATTTACTTTGGTCAGTCCTCCTCTCAAGTTCATGTAATTGGCTATTTTTGTTTCTTTTTGGAGCTTGTCCTTTCTGTGTTTCACTTTAAAACTTTATATTTCTTTAAACTGCACTTTATCATAATTTCCCAGAGGATCTCTCCAGGTGACATTACTCATTCACTAAGTTTTATCACACACCAGTCTCTCTGAGACAGTTACGTCCCTCACCAGTTGCACAATGTGTTATTCTAAGAAACACTGAAAGCATTCTCTGAACTCCTCTTCCAATATCACTGTTGTCTGTGTGATTGTCCCAGACTTTGCGAATATTGACGTTTCACTAAATGTTCACCATGCCTGTATTAAAAATTCCAATGAATTCCTATTTATTGCAGTGACGAGCCATGAAATGCTGTTCGGTGGTCGAAAACTGTTCTGCTGCTTGTGTCCTTGGCAAGTCGTAGCCAGAATTTACATTCAGATTGACTCTACTTCATGATCTGATGCCAAATGCTTTCTCTGTAATGCCTTTCTTACCCATTATTGTTAGTTTTACCCATTTTGCCAGAATTTCTGCAAGGTTGTAAACCATTGAATATTTATGTTCCACCTTTTGTTCGCCCTGTAACCACATCTCTCTGGTGTCTAAACCCCTTTTGTCTCTGTGTCACAAATCCATCTACCTTGTTGCACAGACTTTGTCCATTAATAAAAAACATAATTTACTCGTTCCCACAATTTCCTGTCACAAATAGATTTGCTGATCTACAGTTTTAGTTAAACTTTGTCCCATCCTGTTCCTTTCTGTTGTCTTCGGTCACATCCCCCGTGCTGCGCTGATGCTTCACGTTTTCTCTTTGGATTTGGAAAGCTCCTTCCACCTGAAGCCTGTCCCTGCATCCTCTCTGTCAGTTTAAAGCCCTGTCCATAAATCTACCAACGTGATTGGCCAATTCATTGGTCCCAGCATAGTTCCAGTGGAACAATCTGAATGGACTTATTAAAAAAATCAGGTATGGGATGTGGGTGTCTCTGGCTGACTAGCCTTTATTGCCCATCTCTTGCTGCCCTTGAGCTAAGCAGCTGGCTCGCCCATTTCACAGGGTAATT
>NW_025201744.1:0-7313 GCF_004010195.1 Chiloscyllium plagiosum
GGCTCAGGGCTCAAGATTCTCAGTTTTATGTTTTATCCTTTATATTCTTGAACTATTCAAAATGCTGCAAGATTGTGGCAACTGTTAAAACTTTTCACTGTATTTTACTGTATTATTCACTGTAAAATGCAAGTGAAATTGATAAATCAATTATATTTCCTCAGAGGAATTTAGAGAACAGTCATGATAAAATAAAAAATAATAAACTTGGATTAACATATACAGCATGTTAGGACAGTATTTTCTGACTAAAATTTAAAAAGAAAAAAGGCTTTTGACTAAACTAGTGTCCAAGGTCAGTCAAATTATAGAGCAACTTGTTTACAGAATGACTGTACCTATCTGGAAGCCATGTTGATCCACTGAGTCACTCAGTTCAGCAATGAATCAGTATTTCTGACTGTAGCACATGTAAACAGCTAACAAGTATAAAGGCATTTTTTTTTAATGTTTTTGCCATTAATTTAGAAAATTAGTGCCACTCTTTCACTATTTTCATTTTGTACAGGATCATTGTTTTAAGAGAATCTTGTGAAACCACAAAGCACTGCATTTTTGGGATAAGAGACCAAGCTTTTGCGGAAATTTATTGCAAAATGCCTGATCTTTATTGCTTGCCCGATGGTAAACAGTGCACTGGAGCAAAACTGACATTGCGTCTTTCTTATAATAGTTGTCACTTTTTCGACGTCAAACTAGAAAAAGCAAGAAGCCTCTAATTTCATTATATGCAGTAGATTGTTCGAATAGGTAGCATTTACACAACGCAAGCAATATTTCAATAGCCAACAACATACGAAATGAACATTTTAATCACAGTAACGGACAGCTCAATTGTACTTCTCACAATACTCCAACTCTGCCTTAACAAGCACAAAATGGATTCCATCAAGCACTATTTTCTTTCCTCTTCCACAGAAATACTCCTCTTAAAAGAAACTAAGTGTTTAATCTCAAAATATTCCCTCCCCTACAGAAATGTGAAAGTATCTATGTCAGAGTCTTTGAAGGTGCAGTCACCTTCAGCCAGTGGTGGACAATGAAAACTGGCATTGCCTTCGATGGTCACATCCCGTGAACGAATAATCAACAATTAGCTTTACTCTAATAACAGGGAACCTCTGGCTTACAGCACACAAGTTCAAACTAACCTCCGTAAAAGTGGCTTATCATCTTCTGTGAAAAATGTAATAGACTTTCCTCGATGACCAGCTCTTCCAGTCCGTCCTACATATAACAAGCACACTTGTCACCATAACGTATTATTTCACACAGAAGATAAACAATTAGAATATTTATACAGGAAATGAGAACTAAGGAATGATGCAAAGTGAAAAAAAATCTGAAAAAGAAGTAACATAAAAACAGAATGTAGGAATAGGCCATTCAAGCCTTCACCACCATTCAATATGATCAGGTCTGATCATCCAACTCAGTCACCTCTTCCCAGTTTCTCCCCATTTCCTTTGATCCCTTTAGCCCCAAGAACTAATGTTTAACTCTTTCTTGAAAACATTCAATTTTCTGGCCTCAACCACTTTCTGCAGCAGAGAATTCCACAGGTTCACTACATTCTGGGTTAAGAAATTTCTCATTTCATTCCTTGTATCCTCAAACTATCACCTCAGTTCCGGACTCCACAATCATCAGGAAAATTCTTTCTGCATTTACCCTGTCTAGTCTGGTTAGACCGTTATAGGTTTCTATCCATTATTCTTCCAAACTCTAGTGAATACAGTTCTACCTAATCCAGTCTCTCTTCATAGGTCAGTCCTGCCTTCCCAGGAATCAGTCTGGTAAACCTTTGTTGCATTCCCTCCATAGCTAGAATGCGTTTCCTCAGATAAAGAGGGTCAAAACTGCACACAATACTCCAGGAATGGTCTCACCAAGGCTCGGCACAATTGCAGCAAGACATCCCTGCTCTGTACTTGAAGATTCTTGCTATGAAGACCAACATACCGCTTGCCTTCTTCATTGCCTGCTGCTTGCAACAACTGGTGACTAAAGACACCCAGGTCTGGTCATATCCTGCCCCTTTTGCCAAGCTATCACCATTCAGATAATCTGCCTGCTTTTGCATCCAAAGTGGATAACCTCACACTTATCGACATTATACTGCATTCTCCACGCAACTGTCCAAATTACATGAAAGCATCTCTGCATCCTCCTCACATCCTGGCATCCTATCAATCAGCTTTGTGAGGAAAACTGTGGCGCTGCAGAAACACAGCAGGTCAGACAGCATCCAAGGAGCAGGAGAGTCGTGTTTCAGGCATAAGCCCTTTGTCAGAAATTCCTGATGAAGGCTTATGCCCGAAGCATCAACTCTCCTGCTCCTCAGGTGCTGCCTGACCTGCTGTGCTTTTCCAGTACCACACTCTCAACTCTGATCTCCAGCATCGGCAGTCCTCACTTTCTCCATGTATCGTCTACAGACTTGGGAGGTATTACATTTAGTTCTCTCATCTAAAATCATTAATATAAAGTGTGAATAACTGGGATCAAAGCACTGATCACAGCAATACCACACTAGTCATTCCCTGCCACTTGGTAAAAGACTTACTTAGTCATGCTGTTTCCTGCCTGCCATCCAGTTCTTTAGCCATGTCAGCACATGAACCCCCAATCTCACATGCTTTAATTTTACATACAAATCTTTCACATGGGACCTTATCAAAGAGCAAATGTTTCACTATAAAACAAATAACAGGCTGGAGAAATTGAGCTCTGGCAGTATCTTTAGAGAAGGAAACAGTCAATGTTGAATCCAAAATGACTTTTCATCAAAACTCTCAAAAAGTGTTTCAAATATACCATCACAGCAGAGTTCAAACAACAAAACGTGGAACAGATATATTTTGACTGGAAGTTAGAAATTTAAGATTTTCATGCTAAAACTTGAAAGTGTTCCATGTCTTTGAGTAACAACAGCTTTGATCACTGTGTCACTGTTGCATAGGAGATGATCAAGTCCTGAACACGACAAAAAAGGACCACACAAAACAAACAAACAAACGTCATGTTTCTGAAAGGCTGAGGTAAGAGTAATGAATGTCAAATCTGACAGGCAAGATGGATGGATGGACCATGGTTACATAGCAAATAAATAAATGAAAAAAAGGTCTATTTAGAAAAGTGCGATAACCCTTACAGGACATGGACTTGCAAACTAGTCAGTAAGTTTTTCACATGTTAGGTGGCATTTGTGGAGGCAAAATCCTTTGAATAATTTCCTAGTTGAATGCCACGGAAAATCAACAGGTTTATTCTGATTGGATTTGCTCCAGTGGCCATTTGACTTTCCTTTTCCACATTAATTGTGCCCATTATCAGGTCACTGCAATAATCTCACAACTAAATTAGATTTGCAAGGTGCTTTAAATTCACCATTTCATTAATAATTTTATTCATAATGTTTACCATGAGGTAGAAGGAGGAAAGAAAGAGAAAGACGACAAGTAAAAAAAAATGTTAAGTTGCAGCTTTCAGTGACACATGTATTTCTACCCAGGAGATGTACTTCCAAAGACTATGCCAGTGCTATTTTAAAGCTAACCACAGCAGTATATAAAGACAGCATGAATTATAAACCTGCTGTCCTGGTCTCTCAGAGAAGATGTTCATCTTCCTCCCAGTTAAAAGGTTGGTTGCATTCTCACCTCCAAGCCAGAAGTACTAATTTCAGCTGATGATGTACTTCATTATCTAGTGGGTGCAGCATCATTTAATGCTGTTGCCTTTTGGTGAGAGGGATTTAATCCAAGAAAGTTTGAATAATTATCCCATTTAACAAGGACGTTCTCCCCATGTCCTTGTTAACAATTCTTCCACAGCTAATACGCTAAAAGACACTCAACATGGCAACGTTAGCAATGTATTTGGTGCAGAATAGCTGGTTTAAATATCACTGTTTGGAGTGTAATTAACTGAGTAAAGAAGTTTTAAATATTTGAATACAATATGTGAATAAGCATTGTTGTGAAAAATGTCACACATTAGTGTTTCAAAGGTTCACCTCAATATAAATAAAACTTATTTTTAAAAACAATTAACTTTCTGCCCCTTCATTAAAAGGAATCTCTACAAAGATTTGCAGATTGTACCTGCAGAGTGAATATACTGGCTTATTAAAAATCTATAATAACTGATGCAATGCTCTTGCTATAAAATAGATATAGCATTCATATTTCAAGATGACAGACCTTAAGATATGCAGGATTTGCTGTTACATAAAAATACATGTTAATACTCTCCCTTCGAAGATATCGTTTCAGTTGCTCTCTGCTGTTTTGCTTGCATCACAAGTTTTCTGGATGTTAAACAACAGGAGCTGACCAAGCAGTTTGGCCTAAATGTTGTCCACATGTGCAATTCCAACATGGGTCACTGGACAGCAATCAGTAATTGAAATGCTTGGCTGATTTTTTCACTCCTGAGGCAGGGTCAAAGAGGCCATCTCAACCAACCACTGATGGGGCAGCAGTAAACAAAGTGTGAGGGAGTGAGAAACAATACAAACCAGGATCTTTTGATCTGCACAGTTTTAGTGACTACTACTGCCAGCTACTCCCCAACACTAATCCTCAATAGGAGCGGATTACTATGCGGATTCTAATAGTAACAAAGTTTACAAAAGTCACGTATTTCCTATCAGTGTTATGATTTTCCTTACAGTTAGGTTTTAAGTTTTAATCTTCTACATAGCTTTCATGGAACTAAAGTAGACATTGGTCAAGGATAGGTTTTGCTCATAAAAGCACAAAGCCTAGTTTCAATAGCGTGTATTACTTTAACAAATAGTTAATAATCCAAGTATTGGTTGCAGTTACAGGAATTCCAATTATGTCAACAATCAAGGATTTTAAACAGAAGATAGAAGCACCAACCAGATTTTGACAAAATTCCTTCAGCAATGACGCATGGAGTTTCCCTTGATGGCCCCTGTTTACCTAGGACTAAATTACTCCCTTATTTCCTCAGGCAATGAGGGTTCAATGAGGCCAATTTTTAAAACAAGCCAAATTTTTTCCTCCTGCCCCCACAGTTAGATGATAGCCATATTTGCCACAATTACTGGACAAAATAAATCCAACACAAAAAAATTGGCTCAACATTCTGCAATGTCAATTGTTTTGAATAAATTTTTTTTATATCCTTTGCTCTTTATCAACTTAATCCACAATCAAGAGGTGCATGCATGTGCTGGGGGTGGGGAATGACAAAAAGGTGGTGACAGTTGCTGAATCTGCTTCAGAAAAACATTTCTAATATGGCTGAATTTAAAATGAAACAATGCATAAAAGCTTGAATTTTAAAGACCCTTACTTGGAAACTTTTGTTCAGATGGCTATAAAGGCACTATCCAGCTTGGCAAAGTTCAAGATACTCAGCAAGTGTTTTCTAACGCAGGTCCTTTTCAAAAACAATAGACTTTCACTGAAAGTGGAAATATGACTATATACATACCAATTCTATGAATGTACTCCACAGCAGTAGTTGGAAAGTCGTAATTGATGACTAGATTCACTCCTTTAAAGTCAATACCACGAGCCAGGAGAGCTGTACAAATGAGGACCCAAATTTTTCCGGCTCTGAAGCTGCATACTACATTATCTCTCTGAGTGGGGAGTGGGGAAAATACAGACAGAAATTGCTGTAAAGCCTAGAGACACTTACAAAAGGAGAAACAGATTTTAATGCAAGGCTACATTTTCTAGGTCCATTGACTTCACTGATCTAAATTGCAGTTGGATATTCAACAGTTGCTAGCTCTAAAAATATGAAAAATATTTGGGAGACATTATACAAAAATTTCAAGCTAGAAAATATAAGGCACCAAGTATAGGCACTGGAGCTAGTGTAGCATATTAATAAGACTTGGTATGTGAGCCTTGATAGCAAGTATCAGGGTCTATTCCACCACAGTGGGTTGCACAATCTTGATCTTATCCACATAGGCACAGGCTCCCACCAATAGAGGTGATAGAAAGACTGTTTGATTTTCTTCTCTGCCCCAGCTTGAAGGTACTTTTGCTGAATGCAGTGCTTCTGCCTCTGTCATAGTTGGATGTACCACATATAGCTACATACAAGTTGGATTTTTGAGAAACATCTTTCAGGAAAAACTTAAAGAAGGACTCTATCATGACGGATTAACAAACACTTCAATGATCCCACACAGCATGAAACTAAAACCAAAACATAAGTTTGTAGTGATATTTTGTATACACAGACTATTGTACTCTCTACCATTTCTATGCTGAAGCATTGCTGGTATGGAGAACCTGTTCAAAAACTAAAAGGGTTCAAACAGACTAATTCAACTTGAAATTCATTGACCCCTGCTTTAAAACAGGAGACTGCCCAGAAGTGTGAAGTCACTGCCTCCATCATTTCCAAAATTGGCAAGAACAAAGCCAAGTCTGAGAATAGCAGTACAGTGGGAACCTTGACATTTCCTCAGTACTGAATGTCAAAGTCAAGCTCTTCACTGAGGAAACGTGGATCAAGCTCAAATTCGAGTGGCTGTGTTGTGGAAGAGTCCCAGTAACCGGGCCTACAACTGTGTACTTAAGAACAAATATTGGGGGAAAAGCAAATATTTCCTTAATTTTTATGGTTTAGTCCTCCCTATAAAAACACACCTCTAACTCACATGAAACAATATATTTTATTAGTACCACAATGAGAAACTAAGGTTAACTTTACAAAGAACATTACACTGCAGTACAGGCTCTTCGGCCCTCAATGTTGCGCCGACCTGTGAAATCAATCTGATGCCCATCTATCCTACACCGTTCTATTATCCATATGCACGTCCAATGCCTATTTAAATGCCCTTAACATCAGCGAGTCTACGACGGTTGCAGACAGGCCGTTCCATGCCCCTACTACTGAGTAAAGAAGCTACTCAATAATCGGTCATAAATCAAACACCCCTCAATTTAAAGCTACGTCCCCTTGCATTAGTCTTCATCATCTGAGGAAAAAGGCTCTCACCGTCTACCCTTTCTAACCCTCTCATTCTCTTATCAGTTTCAATTAGTTGTGAAACTTGAAAGGGTTCAGAAAAGATTGTTGTCTGCTTTGGAGAATTTGAGCTACAAGGAGAGATCGAATAGGGCTGTTTTCCTTGGAGTTTCAGAGGCTGAGGGGTGATCTTATAGAGGTTTATAAAATCATGAGGCGCAGGGATAGAATAAATAGACAAGTCCTTTCCCTGGGGTGGGGAGATGAGAGGGGAAAATATATAAAAGAGACCCAAGCGGTAACTTTTTCACGCAGAGGGTGGTATGTATATGGAATGAGCT
>NW_025201745.1:0-7313 GCF_004010195.1 Chiloscyllium plagiosum
AAAATGCAGAGTTGCGTTAATGGGGCTGGTCTGGTTGGGCTGCACTTCCGTGTGTTGGTGCAGACTCCATGGGCTGAATGGCCTGTTTCAACAATGCCGGGATTTGATAATCTGTGACAGGCATCGAAAAACAACGGAAGGCAAACGATGACAGGAAAAGGGAGAAAGCATAGTACAGAAGCAAAGAAGTATTCTAAGAAAAGTGTGACAGCTGAAATCAAAGGATGCGCCGAAGTGCTTAATACATACATAAATAGTCTCACAAAGTGATAATTCAAACGGTAGGCATAATGGGCAAATGAAAAACACATGGAAACAGAGAGCAGGCAATTTTTAAAGATGCGGTGAGATCATGGGAGAAAAGGTGTTCGTGAAACTAGCAGAAAACGCCAAGCTCGGCAGTGATAAATGTAGAGAGTAACACACAAGCAGGTTGCAGATGCACAGAGATAGGTTGAGTGAGTGGGCAAAGCCCGACAGCTGAAGCACAACATGGGAAAGGGGAAATGTTCACTTTAGGCATACAGATGGTGCGGCCTTTATCTCGCGATGAAATGCCTTCATTGTGTTCATATTGTGTTCATCTTGATCTTCTCATGGTTTTTCCCAGCCTGTGCTATCCCTTTCCGAACTGAAAAATTAAGGTACAGCAATCTCAAATCCCAGCGATGTTGTGCTGCTAATGTGCGGTCCCAGTCCCTTCTGCTTCAGGGATATCCGCTTTCTCTCTCGTTCTCTCTCCCTCTCCCTCCCCGCTTCTCGACCTCTCTCGTTGCCTGTCTCTCTCCAACCACTGCAGGTTTTACGATCATCCCCTTCCTGATATTCGTGAACACATTAAAAACAAGAATCTATCACAAGCGATCCTCGCTTTTTCAGACCCAGACTTTGAAGTACCCACAGCATTATGTCTTACTTTTGTGAAGAGAATGTTTTTTGGGGGGGAGAGGTGGGGATGATGCGGTAGATCAAACACCTGCCCCTGTATCTCAATAATCCTGTTTAAGACATACTGCGTATTCATTGTGCAGTATGTTAATTTACATGTTATCCACTTTCTTAACTCTTACTCTGAGAGGACCAATATATTACTGCTTCCTGAGGCAGTGTTATCGGCCCCTGCATTATTCAGTGCATTTTTTAAATCTCCGAGTGTTCCTCCGAGTTCCCACGCTCCTGACCAGGCCGTTAAAACCTGCCCAGTGGTAGGAACATATCATCTGCCCATGCAATCTAATCCAAACTCTATCGATGTGTATCACCTGGGAGCTGTGAAGTTCACGTGAGTCGCATCACTGTTGCGATTACCACTTCATTCTCAAAGCAATCCATGCCGCAGCACTATTGTAAACGTGCATTACGCCTCGTTACATTTCTTCCTTCAAATGTGAACCATAGCCCCTCACCAATATTCACTGTTAAATTCTAAAACTTCTGGAACAGATACATTGTTATCAAATAATGGCAAACGTGTCTGAAACAAACAAACAACGGTTTGCGATGAGAAGAGCGTCATTGAGATGAGATCTGAATTAATATTTTCATCTAAGCTTGGTGCAATTATGTGATATACCACCTAAGAGCGTGTTGGAGCCACGTATTCTCAAAATATTTAAGAGGCACTTGGATGACAACGTTACAAAACAGGGAACCATAGTCTCTTTACCAAATACAGGAATTCCTGCAGTTTGATGTTTGTTTGTTGGCTAAGATATGCTGGGCTAAATGTTCTGTTTCTCTGCTGTATGATCTTCTGCCTACATGTTGTGTGCAAAACAGTATAACATTTCAATTAGATTAAGAAGATCATGCCCCCCTTCCACATCCTGTCTCCCGGAGTATGCTGGATGGTCTGCACATCCTTGGTTTATGTCACGCATGATCTGCCTAAGTGGTGCAGTTCTGCAAAACCACCTCTGACTTAAATTAACAGAAACAAATTGAGAATGACAAAATTGGAAGGCTTTTGAGAGCTTCGTTCCTTTGTTCAATAATTTGTTTGCAGATCATAGAATCGCCACTGTACGGAAACCAGCCCTTCAGCACAGCAGGTTCAAAGTGGACCTATTCCGCTATTACTATGCATTTAGTCCTGGGAAGTGCATCTAATCTACAAATTCCTGCATACGAGTTGTAATTTAGCATGGCCAATTGACCTGACATGCACGTCGTTGCATTGTGGGAGGAAACTGGAGCGAACCCATGACGGCACGGGTAGAACACACAAATTCGACACAGGCAGTCACCTGATGATGGAATTACACTCGGATTCTTGGCGATGTGAGGAGGCAGTACTAACCACTGAGCCATTGTGTCGCCCTACCTGAATGGAGACAGTGAATGCTCCCCCAGTGCTCCGGGCACTAGGGATGTTGATTTGAAAGATGTTAGCTAAACCTGTTTGTTCAGGGACTGCAATTAATGCCAGTCTCTATGGACCACGTTGTGTCGCCAGAGAGATCTCCAGTTCTCTTCATAAAGGGAGACATTACAAAGTGTGATCTCATGGAATTAGAGAGAGGCCTCAGCTGAGACCGGCACAGGGTTTGACGTGTCTAAGGGGGAGACGAGCAACCACAATTTGAGAAGGGCATACTTGACCATTATAGCAATGGAATGGATTCCAGATTCAGCAGATTGGAGATTCACAAATATAAGCTGGAAAGCCTCTTCGCATTTTTCCTTTTACATTAGAAATCAACATTTGATGCTGGTCTACGATCGAATACGACATGTACTCCTGCTGTTTGAGCACATCTACTACCCATTCCTTGCAGTCGTGGGTGTCTTTGGTAAGTATTTCTATTTAGTGAATTCAATCCATCAACCGGAGATGGAGGTGGGGTCTCTTTCAAATGAAAAGAGATCCAGCAGTTTAGAATGTTATGCTGACTGCGTGCTGAACTTGATGGGCTTGGCTGACTGGACAAATGCTTTTGCATTCAGCGTGATATTAGCAGCCGATATTCCATTCCTGGATCTAATGGTCAGTCCAGCTCACACTCCTTGTAATTGAAATATAACTAAGAGCAACATGGGTTTCTGCATGGCTATGAAACCTCATTTCGCGGAATGTGATAATGTGCAGATTATCCATATCACTATCATCCTGATCTCTTTCACAATTTTTGATAAACCCTTCCTCCAACGTCACCTTTAGGCTGTTGTTTTCCAGGCATCAGCTGCCTTTGTCTTTCTCGAAGGGTTTCGAAGATGCTGTCTGAGTGATTTGCTGTAAGATTCCCAGCGTCGAGTAACTCATGTATTTATGAGATTCGAGCAGATTAGTGTCAATGACAAGTCAATCTGAACATTGCAGCCAGTCATCAGCACGAACAATGAATATATCAATTAATGAACAGGAGTCACTGTCGAGAACATCTCAATTATAACTCCCTCAAACATCTGTCATCGCTCCAAAACTGCTCTGAGGGTTCTCTGATGTTTCCTCTTCTGCTCAGTCCACTCAGAAACAAGATGTTTCTTCCATTGGAGTAGAAAACTCACAAGGCAATCAACAGCCTCCTCACAACAATAACAATGATATAAAACGAAATTGTCAGCGGAACGCTGTGCCAAAAACGGGAGTGTGGACCTCTCATGTTCCCAAACCAGCTGCCTTTCTCGAAACATTTCTGCTTTCGTCTCAAAATTCCAGCCTTCATTGTTTTCATTTTACAGTCACAGAGTTTGACCTGGATAAAGGAGAAAGTTAAAAGCGAAACACATTTCACACGAATAGCTGATGGGAGATTTTCATTTATTCGGAAGAAAACACAACTTCAAGACAAAGCTCGTATCCGAAGGAATTTCCAACAATCAGTGGTGAAGTATTGAAGCGCCAAAGGGGACTTGTTGGGTTGAGAGGTGAAATCATATTCCCTCATTTTAACATTCGATTCAAAGTAGGGATCTTAACCATGTGAAATGGAGACATTCAAGAGAGCTTGCCGGGAGCAGGGACAAGTTAACGGCGAAAGAAAATTTGCAGACTTGGAAAAGAGACGACAATCCAGGAATTGCAACCCGAACACCGCGAGTGGCAGACGATCAGCGGAGGTGTGTCAGCACTAAAGCGACGCTAGCTATCTCGGATTTGCCGTTCTGCCAACATCCAGTCATAAATAATGGCGGACAATGAAACTAGGAAATGAGGGACGGTGTTTGACCAATCCGCCCGTCTTCTGCAAACCGACATGTTATCAAAGAAAGAACCCTAAGTATTAATTAGTTTTATTTCAGTCAGAGGCATCTTACGGTTTTATCACCTTTGCATCCTTTCAGTCTACTTGCCATACGTCGCAAATCTATCTCGGCTTTAGGAATGAATGCATGGGCGTCAAGAATTGGATGCTTCGCTGATGATGCTGTTTCAACACAAGGAATACACCGGCGTCTACGTTCCTGTCATATATTCTCCCGTTAAAATAAACCATCAGGAAGTTCTGAAAATCTGGCAGAATCTGTGGCGAGAGAACAAAAAGAAAAGTTCACACATAATGCTCATTCTGCGATACAATCTTAGACAGTGACACACCCACAAACGAACCTCACCGCCATCCCTTACTCCCCGTTCTGAACTCCTGCAATAATCCTTCCCACTTTTGCCCTCCTGAGTCACGTTTCGAATCTAGAATGGCTCTTCTACATGAGAGCATCTTTGGTAAGAGGAAAACGGTTAAACTTTGTAGCTTAATATGACTTAAATATGCACAAGTACTTCCGAGCGCACAATGTTTCATCGCAAGAATTTTCCCAGTCACACAACCCTCTGAGAGTAACAGTTCATCCTCATTTCAATCTTAAATGGGTGCCGCTTCGTACTGAGTGTGTTCCTTTTCTGTTGTGAAAAGCAATGCGTGCTTTTCACCTGATTGTAACTTCCAGATTTTGTTTTCTTTCTGACAGTTAACGCAGTGGCGATTGCAATCTTCCATCGAGCTAATTGCGGTGTATCCAAATGTGTATCTTTGTATCTGTTGGACATGGCAGTGGCGGATCTAATGGTCAATATCCTTGACCTTACCCTGAGGCACATTCCAATTGTTTATAAGACATATTTTCAGTTCGTGAAGTCTATTCCTGTGTGCAATGTCCATGCCATTCTTGTGAATTCAGCTACAGAGTGTTCTGTGTGGTTTACTGTTGCTTTCACAATTGATCGATTTGTGGCCATCACCTGCCAGAAACGCAAATACTGCAATGTGAAAATGTCATCTGTGATATTGGGAACAGTTACAGTTCTGAGCTGTTTAAAGAATATGTTTTGGTATTTTATGTTATCAGGTCAATATCGGTTAAAAAATATTCCTTGGTTTTGTCAGGCAAGATTGAATATTGTATTATCTCAGTGCTGGGCAACAGTTGAAATCATTCACTATCTTCTAACCCCATGTTTGGCAATACTTTTGACCGTGCTGTTTAATGGTTTATGTGTCAGACATATCCTAATTGCCAAAAGTGCCCGCGTCAGATTGCAGACTCTGAGAAAGGGGATGCATGCCACTGACCCGAAAATAGAAAGTCGAAGAAAATCTATAATTTTGCTGTTTCTCATTTCGACGAACTTTATCATGTCGTGGGCCGTCATTACACTGTATGTAATATGGAGAAGAGTGCGGCGGATTGTGCAGACGCGAATTTTCCTGCATTATTTTGTACAGGAAATTGGATATATTTGCCAACTCACCAGTTGCTGCACAAATATTTGTATTTATACTGTGACATTGAACAAGTTCAGGCACCAGATGAAGTCTGTTGAAACGTCCATTTACACTTATTAAAATTAAGCAAAGAAACGCATTTTCAAAAAATGCATACATATCATGGATATTAAATGAAAGATCCGCTACTGCCATGTCCAACAGATACGTGTGTCACAAATTTGAATAGACCACACTTAGCTTGATTCGTGATTGCATTCGTCAACACATTAACTGTGAGAAAAGAAACAAATCGTGGAAATTAAACATTAGTTGAAGAGCACACATTCTACGAGACAGTCCCAATTCAGCATCACTGCAATTCATATTCCCATGTGGCCAGAAACAGAGGTTGAATTAATCAAGGAGCGTACATTTGCATATGACAAGCAGAGACAGTATGTCAGTCTGCTCTATCTCCGAGGGTCATTGATGCAAACATCGTGGTGTCACTTTGCTCTCTCTCCAGAGTCAGTGATGCGTACAGATTGGGGTCAGTCTGATCTCTCTCAGGATTTAGTAACACCCACATATTCGTACCAGGCTGCTTTTTTCATCGGGGTCAGTAAGACATGTCTAATGGGGTTAGTTTGCTGTATCCCCAACATTAGTCATACACACAATCGGATCAAATAACCTTCGGCCCGGTATCGGCGATACATTTGCGGTTCTGTAAAATTTCACTCACAACATATCACGGATGCACATGCATAATGCTGGGATCAGAGAGCATGGATTGGCCTGGACTTATTTCCCTGCAGTGCTGGAAGCAGATACGTGACATTATAGATGTTTAGTAAATGTTGAGGGGAATCGTGAGGAAGTTACTCTGGCAGTTATGTAGTTAACATAGTGTTGCAAAGTATGACCTGGCTCATTTTACACGGCGCCAGTAACAGATAATGGTAGTGCATTGTGATAGGTTAGTTAAATAACTGGGAGATAAGCTAATGCTGAAGATGATGGTGTTGTAATGTGATAAATTAAGTGTGATGAAAGGAATCAGTGTGGTAGTCGGTAATTAGTTTAGAAAGATAAAGCAAGCCAGCATTATTGGTTATCATAATGATATCCGATAAGCACGGGAAGAAAAACTGCATAAGTTGCAGGAGAACAATGGACCTGTAGTGAGCCAGTTAAGCCATTTTTGCTGGCTCACACAACTTTGAGTTTGCAAGATTAAAGTTTAATTTGGTGAAGTCTTTTGGCATCTCCAGGTTTTATTTTATAAGCATGGAGTGATTTTTCCACAATAAATTTGGAACCCCTGACGGGACCGGAAAGAGACTTTTTCTTCTGAAAAGAAGCTGCAGCTGGCCACTTCCCAATTGAAGCAGGATCACCCCAGGTCTAGTCAGAATAAAAGAGAGAAAGAGCAAGCGTTTCACTGATATATTTGACTGTATTCTGTCGAACAAGGGAGGTCCTTGGGGACGCAGAATTGCAAAGAAAGCTGCTAGTGGGCTGTCCGATTTTTTAAAAATCAGAAGATGGATGGTAAATTAAAATTTGAGAAGACGCAGGTTATTGTTCAGGGAAAATGAGCATGGGGTTGAGTAGTATAGAAAAAACTGACTCAGACAAAATTCCAAGCAGTGCATTTAATATTCT
>NW_025201746.1:0-1751 GCF_004010195.1 Chiloscyllium plagiosum
TGTCCGTCTGTCACAGACTGTGGGAATAACACTATCCGTCTCCCCGTCTGTCACAGAGTGTGGGAATAACACTGCCCGTCTCCCCGTCAGTCACAGAGTGTGGGTATAACATAACACCGTCTGTCTCCCCGTCTGTCACAGAGTGTGGGTATAACACTGCCCGTCTCCCCGTCTGTCACAGAGTGTGGGAATAACACTGCCCGTCTGTAACAGACTGTGGGTATAACACTATCCGTCTCCCCGTCTGTCACAGAGTGTGGGTATAACACTGCCCATCTGTCACAGAGTGTGGGTATAACACTGCCCGTCTCCCCGTCTGTTACAGACTGTGGGTATAACACTGCCCGTCTCCCAGTCTGTCACAGACTGTGGGTATAACACTGCCCGTCTCCCCGTCTCTCACAGACTGTGGGTATAACACTGTCCGTCTGTCACAGACTGTGGGAATAACACTGTCCGTCTCCCCGTCTGTCACAGACTGTGGGTATAACACTGTCCGTCTGTCACAGACTGTGGGTATAACACTGACCGTCTCCCCGTCTGTCACAGACTGTGGGTAAAACACTGCCCGTCTGTCACAGAGTGTGGGTATAACACTGTCCGTCTCTCCGTCTGTCACAGAGTGTGGGTATAACACTATCCGTCTCCCCGTCTGTCACAGACTGTGGGTATAACACTGTCCGTCTCCCCGTCTGTCACAGACTGTGGGTATAACACTGTCCGTCTGTCACAGAGTGTGGGTATAACACTGACCGTCTCCCCGTCTGTCACAGACTGTGGATATAACACTGACCGTCTCCCCGTCTGTCACAGAGTGTGGGTATAACACTGTCCGTCTCTCCGTCTGTCACAGACTGTGGGTATAACACTTACCGTCTCCCCGTCTGTCACAGACTGTGGGTATAACAGTGCCCGTCTCCCCGTCTGTCACAGACTGTGGGTATAACACTGCCCGTCTCCCCGTCTGTCACAGACTGTGGGTATAACACCGACCGTCTCCCCGTCTGACACAGACTGTGGATATAACAGTCTCCGTCTCCCCGTCTGTCACAGACTGTGGGTATAACACTGTCCGTCTCCCCGTCTGTCACAGACTGTTGGTATAACACTGACTGTCTCCTCGTCTGTCACAGACTGTGGGTATAACACTGTCCGTCTCCCCGTCTGTGACAGACTGTGGGAATAACACTCTCTGTCTCCTCGTCTGTCACAGACTGTGGGTATAACATTACCCATCTCCCCGTCTGTCACCGACTGTGGATATAACAGCGTCCTTCTCCCAGTCTGTCACAGACTGTAGGTTTAACACTGGCCGTCTCCCCGTCTGTCACAGACTGTGGGTATAACACTGCCCGTCTACCCGTCTGTCACAGACTGTGGGTATAACACTGCCCGTCTATCCGTCTGTCTCAGACTGTGGGTATAACACTGCCCGTCTATCCGTCTGTCTCAGACTGTGGGTATAACACTGCCCGTCTATCCGTCTGTCTCAGACTGTGGGTATAACACTGCCCGTCTATCCGTCTGTCTCAGACTGTGGGTATAACACTGCCCGTCTATCCGTCTGTCTCAGACTGTGGGTATAACACTGCCCGTCTATCCGTCTGTCTCAGACTGTGGGTATAACACTGCCCGTCTCCCCGTCTGTCACAGACTGTGGGTGTAACACTGCCCGTCTACCCGTCTGTCACAGACTGTGCGTATAACACTGCCTGTCTGTCACAGACTGTGGGTATAACACTGCCCGTCTC
>NW_025201746.1:2910-7313 GCF_004010195.1 Chiloscyllium plagiosum
CACAGAGTGTGGGTATAACACTGCCCGTCTGTCACAGAGTGTGGGTATAACACTGCCCGTCTGTCACAGAGTGTGGGTATAACACTGCCCGTCTGTCACAGAGTGTGGGTATAACACTGCCCGTCTGTCACAGAGTGTGGGTATAACACTGCCCGTCTGTCACAGAGTGTGGGTATAACACTGCCCGTCTGTCACAGAGTGTGGGTATAACACTGCCCGTCTGTCACAGAGTGTGGGTATAACACTGCCCGTCTGTCACAGAGTGTGGGTATAACACTGCCCGTCTGTCACAGAGTGTGGGTATAACACTGCCCGTCTGTCACAGAGTGTGGGTATAACACTGCCCGTCTGTCACAGAGTGTGGGTATAACACTGCCCGTCTGTCACAGAGTGTGGGTATAACACTGCCCGTCTGTCACAGAGTGTGGGTATAACACTGCCCGTCTGTCACAGAGTGTGGGTATAACACTGCCCGTCTGTCACAGAGTGTGGGTATAACACTGCCCGTCTGTCACAGAGTGTGGGTATAACACTGCCCGTCTCCCCATCTGTCACAGAGTGTGGGTATAACACTGCCACTCTCCCCGTCTGTCACAGACTGTGGGTATAACACTGTCAGTCTCCCCGTCTGTCACACACTGTGGGTATAACACTGCCCGTCTCCCCGTCTGTCACAGACTGTTGGTATAACACTGCCCGTCTTCCCGTCTGTCACAGACTGTGGGCACAACACTGTCCATCTCCCCGTCTGACACAGAGTGTGGGTATAACACTGCCCGTCTCCCCGTCTGTCACAGACTGTGGGTACAACACTGTCCGTCTCCCCGTCTGTCACAAACTGTGGGTATAACGCTGCCCGTCTGTCACAGAGTTTGCGTATAACACTGTCCGTCTCTCTGTCTGACACTGAATGTGTGTATAACACTGCCCGTCTGTCACAGACTGTGGGTATGACACTGCCCGTCTCTCCGTCTGTCACAGAGTGTGGGTATAACACTGCCCGTCTGTCACAGAGTGTGGGTATAACACTGCCTATCTCCCCGTCTCTCACAGACTGTCGGTATAACACTGCCCGTCTCCCCGTCTGTCACAGAGTGTGGGTATAACACTGCCCGTCTCCCCGTCTGTCACAGAGTGTGGGTATAACACTGTCCGTCACCCCGTCAGTCACAGACTGTGGGTATAACAGTGCCCGTCTCCCCGTCTGTCACAGAGTGTGGGTATAACACTGCCCGTCTCCCCGTCTGTCACAGACTGTGGGTATAACACTGCCCGTCTCCCCGTCAGTCACAGACTGTGGGTATAACACTGTCCGTCACCCCGTCAGTCACAGACTGTGGGTATAACAGTGCCCGTCTCCCCGTCTGTCACAGAGTGTGGGTATAACACTGCCCGTCTCCCCGTCTGTCACAGACTGTGGGTATAACACTGCCCGTTTCCCGTCTGTCACAGACTGTCGGTATAACACTGCCCGTCTCCCCGTCTGTCACAGAGTGTGGGTATAAAACTGTCCGTCTCCCGTCTGTCACAGACTGTCGGTATAACACTGCCCGTCTCCCCGTCTGTCACAAACTGTGGCTATAACGCTGCCCATCTCCCCGTCTGTCACAGAGTGTGGGTATAACACTGCCCGTCTGTCACAGAGTGTGGGTATAACACTGCCCGTCTCCCCGTCTGTCACAGAGTGTGGGTATAACACTGCCACTCTCCCCGTCTGTCACAGACTGTGGGTATAACACTGCCCGTCTCCCCGTCTGTCACACACTGTGGGTATAACACTGCCCGTCTCCCCGTCTGTCACAGACTGTTGGTATAACACTGCCCGTCTTCCCGTCTGTCACAGACTGCGGGAACAACACTGTCCATCTCCCCGTCTGACACAGAGTGTGGGTATAACACTGCCCGTCTCCACGTCTGTCACAGACTGTGGGTACAACACTGTTCGTCTCCCCGTCTGCCACAAACTGTGGGTATAACGCTGCCCGTCTGTCACAGAGTTTGCGTATAACACTGTCCGTCTCTCTGTCTGACACAGAATGTGTGTATAACAATGCCCGTCTGTCACAGACTGTGGGTATAACACTGCCCGTCTCTCCGTCTGTCACAGAGTGTGGGTATAACACTGCCGGTCTCCCCGTCTCTCACAGACTGTGGGTATAACACTGCCCGTCTCCCCATCTGTCACAGAGTGAGGGTATAACACTGTCAGTCTCCCAGTCTGACACAGAGTGTGGGTATAACACTGTCCGTCTGTCACAGAGTGTGGGTATAACACTGCCTATCTCCCCGTCTCTCACAGACTGTGGGTATAACACTGCCCGTCTCCCCGTCAGTCACAGACTGTGGGTATAACACTGTCCGTCTCCCCGTCAGTTACCCATCTCCCCGTCTGTCACCGACTGTGGATATAACAGCGTCCTTCTCCCAGTCTGTCACAGACTGTAGGTTTAACACTGGCCGTCTCCCCGTCTGTCACAGACTGTGGGTATAACACTGCCCGTCTATCCGTCTGTCTCAGACTGTGGGTATAACACTGCCCGTCTGTCACAGACTGTGGGAAAAGCACCGTCCGTCTCCCCGTCTGTCACAGACTGTGGGTGTAACACTGCCCGTCTACCCGTCTGTCACAGACTGTGCGTATAACACTGCCTGTCTGTCACAGACTGTGGGTATAACGCTGCCCGTCTCCCCGTCTGTCACAGACTGTGGGTATAACACGGCCCGTCTCACCGTCTGTCACAGAGTGTGGGTATAACACTGCCTGTCTGTCATAGACTGTGGTTATAACACCGTCCATCTATCCGTCTGTCACAGACTATGTGTGTAACACTGCCCGTCTACCCGTCTGTCACAGACTGTGGGTATAACACTGCCTGTCTGTCACAGACTGTGGGTATAACACAGCCCGTCTCCCCGTCTGTCACAGACTGTGGGTATAACACTATCCGTCTGTCACAGACTGTGGGTATAACACTGTCCGTCTGTCACAGACTGTGGGTATAACACTGACCGTCTCCCCGTCTGTCACAGACTGTGGGTATAACAGTCTCCGTCTCCCCGTCTGTCCCTTACTGTGGGTATAACACTGTCCGTCTGTCACAGGCTGTGGGTATAACACTACCCGTCTCCCCGTCTGTCCCTGACTGTGGGTATAACACTGTCCATTTGTCACAGACTGTGGGAATAACACTCTCCGTCTCCCCGTGTGTCACAGACTGTGGGGTATAACAACCCGTCTGTCACAGACTGTGGGTATAACACTGTCCGTCTCCCCGTCTGTTACAGACTTTGGGTATTACACTGACCGTCTCCCCGTCTGTCACAGACTGTGGGTATAACACTGCCCGTCTCCCCGTCTGTCACAGACTGGGGGTATAACACTTACCGTCTCCCCGTCTGTCACAGACTGTGGGTATAACACTGCCCGTCTCCCCGTCTGTCACAGAGTGTGGGTATAACACTGCCCGTCTCCCCGTCTGTCACAGACTGTGGGTATAACACTGTCCGTCTCCCCGTCTGTCACAGACTGTGGGTGTAACACTGCCCGTCTACCCGTCTGTCACAGACTGTGCGTATAACACTGCCTGTCTGTCACAGACTGTGGGTATAACACCGTCTGTCTCCCCGTCTGTCACAGACTGTGGGTATAACACGGCCCGTCTCACCGTCTGTCACAGAGTGTGGGTATAACACTGCCTGTCTGTCATAGACTGTGGGTATAACACCGTCCGTCTCCCCGTCTGTCACAGACTATGTGTGTAACACTGCCCGTGTACCCGTCTGTCACAGACTGTGGGTATAACACTGTCAGTCTCCCAGTCTGACACAGGGTGTGGGTATAACACTGCCTGTCTGTCACAGACTGTGGTTATAACACCGTCTGTCTCCCCGTCTGTCACAGACTGTGGGTATAACACTGCCCGTCTACCCGTCTGTCCCAGACTGTGGGTATAACACTGTCCGTCTCCCCGTCTGTCACAGACTGTGGGTATAACACTGACCGTCTCCCCGTCTGTCACAGACTGTGGGTATAACACTGCCCGTCTCCCCGTCCGTCACAGACTGTGGGTATAACACTCCACGTCTCCCCGTCTGTCACAGACTGTGGGTATAACACTGCCCGTCGCCCCGTCTGTCACAGACTGTTGGTATAACACTGCCCGTCTCCCCGTCTGTCACAGACTATGGGTATAACACTGACCGTCTCCCCGTCTGTCACAGACTGTGGTTATAACACTGACCGTCTTCCCGTCTGTCACAGACTGTGGGTATAACACTGCCCGTCTCCCCGTCTGTCACAGACTGTGGGTATAACACTGACTGTCTCCCCGTCTGATACAGACTGTGGGTATAACACTGCCCGTCTCCCCGTCTGTCACAGACTGTGGGTATAACACTGCCGG
>NW_025201747.1:0-839 GCF_004010195.1 Chiloscyllium plagiosum
AGCATTCCAATGATATGTTTTCGTTAGTTATTGGTTATCTGCAGCTGATATAGTAACTTCTGAAAAATATACATTCTTGTTTAATATAGAAATGAAATCGTTTCATTCGGTATGTGTTTCTATGTTTGAAAACATATATATACACACACACACACACACATACAGCCAGATCTGATTACCATTGCAATAATCGCTGAGGCTAATTGGATTTGTGTTAGCCATGAGAATTGGAAAATATGTGACCTCGGGAACAGGCAACTGCAGTTTTGCTGACGACAATAAGACAATAACTATCCAAAAGTTCAGAATGTTTTACGATGACGAGAAGAGCGTTTGCATAGTCGAGTCTGGGCACAACATAGAGTAATCGAGTTATAGAGATGTACAACATGGAAACAGACCCTTCGGTCCAACCTGTCCCTGGCGACCGGATATCCCTACCCAATCTAGACCCACCTGCCAGCACCCAGCCCATATCCCTCCAAATCCTTCCTATTCATATACCCATCCAAATGCCTCGTAAACGTTGCAATTGTACCAGCCTCGACCACATCCTCTGGTAGCTCATTCCATAGACGTACCACCCTCTGCGTGAAAAAGTTGCTCCTTAGGTCTCTTTTATATCTGTGCCCTCTCACTCTAATCCTTTGCCCTCTAGTTCTGGACTCCCCGATCTCAGGGAAAAGGCTTTGTCTATTTATCCTATCTATGCCACTCATAATTTTGCACACCTCTAGAAGGTCACCCCTCAGCCTCGGACGCTCCACGGAAAACAGCCCCAGCCTTTTCAACCTCTCCCTATTGCTCAAATCCTCCAACCGTGGCAACATCCTTGTAAA
>NW_025201747.1:948-2705 GCF_004010195.1 Chiloscyllium plagiosum
ATCTACCTGTCACTCCACTTTAAAGGAGCTATGACGCGGCAATCCAAGGTCACTTTGACCAGCAATTGTCCCTTTGACCTTACCATTAAGTGTATAAGTCCTGCTAAGATTTGCTTTCCCAAAATACAGGACCACGCATTTTTCTGAATTAAACTCC
This sequence comes from Chiloscyllium plagiosum, assembly GCF_004010195.1. NCBI lineage: Eukaryota > Metazoa > Chordata > Chondrichthyes > Orectolobiformes > Hemiscylliidae > Chiloscyllium > Chiloscyllium plagiosum. The sequence continues at coordinate 1,106 of NW_025201747.1, forward strand.
ATCTGCCACTTGTCAGCCCATTGGTACATCTGGTCAGATCCTGCTATAATCTGAGGTAACCCTCTTCGCTGTCCACTGCACCTCCAATTTTGGTGTCATCTGCAAACTTACTAACTGTACCTCTTATTTTCGCGTCCAAATCATTTATATCAATGACAAAAGGTTGAGGACACAGCACTGATCATTGTGGCACTCCACTGGTCACAGGCCTCCAGTCTAAAAAGCAACCCTCCACCACCACCCTCTGTCTTCGACCTTCGAGCAAGTTCTGAATCCAAATGGTTGGATCTCCTCAACTTGCTAACTAGTCTCCCATGTGGAATATTGTCGACCTCCCTTACTGAAGGACACATAGATCCCGTTAACCACTCTGCCCTCATCAATTATCTTTGTTAATTCTTCAATAAATAATTAATTCAATTTAACGAGACATAATTTCCCACGCAGCACGCCATTGCTGACTATCCATAATAAAGCTTGCCTTTCAAAATACATGAAATCATGTCTCTCAGGATTCCCTCCACAACTTACCAACCGCCGACACTCACAGGTCTATAGTTGCCTAGCCTTTCCTTACCTCCTTTCTTAATTAGTGGTATCATGTTAGCCAGCCTCGTCTTATGGCACCTCACCTGTGATTATCGATGACACAATTTTCAACATGTGACCCAGAAATCACTTGCTTCACTTTTAACAGAGTTCTGTGGTGTAACCTGATCACGTCACGGTGATTTATTAACTTTTATCCGGTCCAATACATCCGGCACTTGCTCCTCTGTAACACGGTTTTTGTTTTCAAGACAACAACATCTATTTCCCCACAGACTACATCTTTCATGCCACAGGTGAAACGTTATCGATGGGGCAAGGGCAATTATAATGTGATTAGGTAAAGTTAAGATGCATAGAATAGGGTAGCAAAATGCGAGGGATGCAGACAATGGAAATGTGGAGCTGGTTTACGGAACAGATATTGCGTTTCCTCGATAGGTATGTCTCGGTCAGGCAGGGAAGAATTGAAAAAGTAAGGGAACCATGGTTTATTACAGAAATTGCATCTCTTGTTAAGAAGAAAATTAAGGCTTATGTGTTGAGAGACAAGGTGGTTCAGCTGATGCGATGGAGTGTTACCGATTAGCTTGGAAAGATTTAAAGAGAATGTTCAGAAGAGCAAAGAAAGGACACGAGCAGTCATCAGCAAATAGAATAAAGGAGAAACCTAAAGCCTTCTGTTGGTATGTGAGGATTAAAATGATGACGAGGGCAGGAATAGGGCCAGTCAAAGACAGAAGTGGGATGTTGAGTGGGGACCCTGTGGAGATGGGAGAAGTACTAAACGAACATTTCCCATCGTTTTCCACTCAGGTAAAGGAGAATAATGTCGGGGTGAAGAATGAGATAAGCGATATTAGAATAGAAAGGATCGATGTTAGTTATGAAGAGGTGTTATCAATTTCAGAGGGAGTGAAAGTAGACCAGTCCCCTGTGCTGGTTGGGATTTGTCCGAGGATTTTCTGGGAACCTAGGGAGGAGATAGCAGAGCATTTGGCTTTTATATTTGAGTCGTCATTGTCTACAGGTTTAGTATTAGAGGACTAGA
>NW_025201747.1:3857-5231 GCF_004010195.1 Chiloscyllium plagiosum
GCCTAATGAGTAAAGGCTGAGAAACTTGGGTCTGTTCTCATCGGAAAGAAAAAGGCTCAGACGGGATTTGATAGAGACATACAAGATGATCAGAGGATGAGATGGGTAGACATGAAAGTCATTTTCCTAGGATGATGACGTCAGCTTGTACGAAAGTACTTAACTACAAATTATGATGAGTTAGATTTGAGACAGATGTCAGAGGCAGGTTCTTCACTGAGACAGTGGTAAGGGCGCTGGATTCTCTGCCTGCCAGTGAAGTTAACTCAGCCAGATTTTGGAGATTTAACCAATCCTTGGAGAAGCACATGGATGATGATAGTATTTTGCAAGGGAATGAGCTGAGATTAGTTCAAAGGTCAGCGCAACATTGAGGGCCGAAGGGCCTGTTCAGCGCAGTATTCTTCTATGTTCTATGTACTATGTCCTTCCCCACAGTAAGCGTCCATACAAAGCACAGGTTTCATATCTCCCCCATCTCGAGTAGCACCAAACAGAGACGGGCTTATTGATTTTTGTGGTGTCCCAGTACTCTTCGCAGACTCCTCTTTGCCCTTAATGTATTTATAAAACCAGTTATTACCGTCTTCAACATAGCAGCATGCTGCAATTGAGCTAAGTCGAACTCGAAACTACAATAGACCGATTCAAATTCAGACGTGTTATCCATTACACCACAGAGCCGATCCACCGTCGACTTCCTCTCATCTTTTCCACATGTAATGGAGACATTTATATCGGGGGGATACAAGATTACCAAGGTGAAGAACCAGTAAAGATAACTAACGTCACTTCTTTAATTAAATATGTCACACTTTGTGAAGCAGTGCTTTTCACTGTCAAATTGTACACATTCGTCTTCACGTGCCTCCTTCAGTGTTGCCTGCATGTCTGCTGGACGTTTCCATTGCTATATTCACAGTCACTACGCGATTACATGATCCACTCCAGTGAAATGTACTTTCATAATCTGAGTCATGGCCTCTTCCTTTCAAGACCCTGAACAAGTTCAGTGAGAAAACTCTGGTCATTTCTAGCCCGGAATCTGGAGTTAGACGAGTGTCACGACACCCTTATTGGTGTTGCCCGCTCACCGGAGACCGGAGCGTCAAAATGAGGCCCTGTGACCACCAGCCTGTTTTGTGCCTTCCTGCAGTACCTCTGCTGAACAACATCAGATTATCACAGCTCCGCTTTCTTCACATTGAAATCCAGTACGATAATATGAACTTTTTCGAAACTTGGAGTGAGCAACTTTGCGGCTGAAGTTTGTTATGGAGTCAACGACAGACTCAAGAGTGTCTACAAGTCAGTTTGTAAGTTTTACAGTCAGCATCACAGGAGGTCCCTGTTCAGTAGTCCGAGTTTGCATCG
>NW_025201747.1:5324-7313 GCF_004010195.1 Chiloscyllium plagiosum
TCGAGTGGTATCATGTCTGTGCTGAGGAGTTGAAAGCTTGAGGAAAATAATTCATCCCCTCCATCACTGTGGTAATTCTGGATATGCATTGAATCCTTTCCCATTGACTATACTCCAGGAATTCGTTTTGAAAATTTAAAGGTTCCTGTCAGACATCTGCAATCGTCTGGAATAAGTTGAGACGTGGACGAAGACAGTGAAATAAAGTGATAGACAATGATGCCTGGGAGGCATAATGCAGGAAGTGAGCGCGGAACAGATGGTGCAAAACTCAATGTCGGTGCCATTGCGTCAGCTTTTACTGCCCAATGTTTATACTTACTTACACATTACATCTAGTCAATTCACCACAATGACCTTGTTCCTCTTGATGTGATGTCCCCTCTGTGTGTATTAACGTCTATCATGGGCCCCGATAGAATGAGCACATCCTCTTTCTCCTGTCACTTTAACCAGGTGGAAATACCAGTTTTAAATGAATGCAAGAAGAGATTATGTTTTTCTGTGCCTATTCAGTAGAGAATTTTCAGCTGTAAACTGTTTGTATTTGAAAATTCGAGGATTGATTGCAATTCTCTGAGAGCAACATTGATCCGTAAACACATGTCCAAGTACTGTGAGGAAGTGGTTAAGCAACTCCACATATGGATGAGTAAGGGCCCTTTTACTGTGGCGCCGTGGCTTAGTTGGTTAAAGCGCTTGTCTAGTAAACAAGCGATCCTGCGTTCAACTCCCAGCGGTGCCTACTTGTTGCGTTCATACTTGGGCTTGGTGTTTCAAGTCTTTGCGAAAGGAACTCAGCGTCTTGAACTTTCACCCTGTTAAGCTTTGGTGATCCAGGTTAAGTTCCAACAGTGGATGCCATTTTTTTTATATATTCTGAACTATTACTTATGTCTGTGGTTTATTTCCATTATTCCACAAGCACTTCTGCTTCTCCTCCTCTTTTATTCCCCCTCCTTCATTTCCAGTTAGGTCGGAATAACGAGATGAGGCAGGAGACACTGCAGATTTGTCGGGGAATTTTGTGGTAATGGCAGAGATACCACCAGTGATCACTCCCATTCTCTGATGTCACCGTTCATACATTTAAACCAAAAATATATACATCGTTGTGCTTCTTGATTTGTAGTGTAATTGTTTTTTTTTCCTGGTGGATGAGGAATTCTATTTTGAATTCGAAACAGTCATAATTGTTTGAGGAAGAAGTGTCGCCTTGCCTGGTTTGAAGTGACAGACACATTATCCGGAGAATGTGAGCCCAGTTCAAAGCACTCCACTCAGTGGGCAAAAAGCCTCTCAGCAGCTGCATACTCAAATTGTCTCGAAATGTCAGACTTTTCATAGAGCCGAAATAGGTAAAGAGCTGTATGGACAGGCAGAGTGTGGTAGAATGTGTAACAGGAAGAGGGTGAGATGGATGTGCAGAGGCAAAAAGAGACATATGGAGACACATGCTGAGTTAGACACTGAAATGACCAATTCTCCATTCGAAATTGCTGCAAACTGAGAGAAAGGAAACGAAAGAAGGCAATCATTTAAGCACAGCCTTTCACCAGCTGAGCGCAACGGAAACAGCATTATAGTCAATAAAGTCCTTTTGAATTTGTAAAGGTGATGGTTTTCTGTCATTGAGATATTTTGATAAAAATCCTGATTCAATAGATAAAACTGATATTTTCCCAGCATTATAATGTAGAAATGTATAAGTAACAGGTTTCTGTCGATCTGAAACTTTAACTCAGTTTTTCTCCACAGATTCTGTCAGGCCTGCTGAGTTTCTTCAACAATTCATGTCTTTGGTTCAGATTTATATTATCAAAGAAAAATTAAAATCAATATTCTGTTGATCGCTTCATTTTTAAAACCCGTCAGAAAATAAAACTGGTTACACTCGCAGACACAAATATACACTACATCGACTATGCACATGCAAACCCACTTTCAAATTTAGGGCGTGGCAGACCCAAGACCGAACGTCTCCGTATC
>NW_025201748.1:0-7314 GCF_004010195.1 Chiloscyllium plagiosum
TGCTAACCACTGTGCCACCGTGCCACCCACAAAAGCTCCTCCCCATCGAGGAATTGAACCCCGGTCTCCCGCGTGACAGGCGGGGATACTAACCACTATACTAACGAGGACTGGATATAACAGTGCAGTCTTCATACACAGCAACATGCAGTCTTCACACACAGCAACACTGCAGTCTTCACACACAGCGACACTGAAGTCTTCACACACAGCGACACTGCAGTCTTCACACACAGCAGAAGTGCTCTTCTCACACACTGCAACACTGAGGTCTTCATACACAGCAGCAGTGCAGCCTTCACACACAGCAGCAGTGCGTCCTCACCCACAGCAACAGTGCAGTCCTCACACACAGCAACAGTTCAGTCTTCATTCACAGCAGCAGTGCAGTCTTCATACACACTGCAACACTGCAGTCTTCACACACAGCAACAGTGCTGTCTTCACACACATCAGCAGGGCTGTTCTCACACACAGCAACAGTTCAGTCTTCATACGCAGCAGCTGTGCAGCCTTCACACACACTGCAACACTGCAGTCTTCAAACACAGCAATACGGCATTCTTCACACACAGCAACACTGCAGTCGTCACACACAGCAACACTGAAGACTTCACGCACAGCAACAGTGCAATCTTAACACACAACAGTGCAGTCTTCACAAACAGCAACACAGCAGTCTTCACACGTAGCTGTCTTCACACACAGCAGCAGTTCTGTTCTCACACTCAGCAACAGTTCAGTCATCATACACAGCAACACTGCAGTCTTCACACACACAGCAACACTGCATCTTCACATACAGCAACACTGCAGTCTTCACACAGAGCAGCAATGCTGTTCTCACACAAAGCAACAGTTTAGTCATCATACACAGCAAAACTGCAGTCTTCACACACAACGACACTGCAGTCTTCACATACAGCAACACTGCAGTCTTCACATACAGCAACACTGCAGTCTTCACACACAGTAGTAATGCAGCCTTCACACATAGCAACACTGCAGTCTTCACACACAGCAGCAGTGCTATTCTCACACACAGCAACACTGATGTCTTCACACACAGCGAGACTGCAGTCTTCACACTGAGCAGAAGTGCTGTTCTCATACACTGCAACACTGAGGTCTTCATACACGGCAGCAGTGCAGCCTTCACACACAGCAGCAGTGCATCTTCACTCACAGCAACAGTGCAGTCCTCACACACAGCGACAGTGCAGTCTTCATACACAGCAGCAGTGCAGTCTTCGCACACAGCAACACTGCAGTCTTCACACACTGTAACACTGCTGTATTCACACACTGCAACAGTGAAGTCTTCACACACAGCAACACTGCAGTCTTCACACACAGCAACACTGCAGTCTTCACACACAGCAACACTGCAGTCTTCACACACAGCAACATTGTAGTCTTCACTCACAACAACAGTGCAGTCTTCACACACTGTAACACTGCAGTCTTCACACACAGCAACAGTGCAGTCTTCACACACGGCAACACTGAAGTCTTCACACACAGCGACACTGCAGTCTTCACACACAGCGACACTGCAGTCTTCACACACAGCAGCAATGCTGTTCTCACACATAGCAACAGTGCAGTCTTCACACACAGCAACACTGCACCCTTCACACACAGCAACAGAGCAGTCTTCACACACATCAGCAGTGGTGTTCTCACACAAAGCAACAGTTCTGTCTTCATACACATCAGCAGTGCAGCCTTCACACACAACACTGCAGTCTTCACACACAGCAACACTGCATTCTTCACACACAGCAACACTGCAGTCTTCACACACAGCAGAAGTGCAGTCCTCACACACAGCAACAGTTCAGTCTTCATACACAGCAGCATTGCAGTCTTCACACACACCTCAACACTGCAGTCTTCACACACAGCAACAGTGCTGTCTTCACACACATCAGCAGTGGTGTTCTCACACACAGCAACAGTTCTGTCTTCATACACATCAGCAGTGCAGCCTTCACACATAGCAACACTGCTGTCTTCACACACAGCAACACTACACTCTTCACACACTGCAACAGTGCTGTATTCACACACAGCAACAGTGCAGTCTTCACATGCAGTAATAATGCAACCTTCACACACAGCGACACTGCAGTCTTCACACACAGCGACACTGCAGTCTTCACACACAGCGACACTGCATTCTTCACACACAGCGACACTGCAGTCTTCACACACAGCGACACTACAGTCTTCACACACAGCAACACTGCAGTCTTCACATACAGCAACACTGCAGTCTTCACACACAGCACCACTGCTGTATTCACACACTGTAACACTGCTGTATTCACACACAGTAACACTGCTGTATTCACACACATCGACACTGCAGTCTTCACACACATCGACACTGCAGTCTGCACACACAGCAGCAGCGCTGTCTTCACACACAGCAACACTGCAGTCTTCACACACAGTAACACTGCAGTCTTTACACACAGCAACACTGCAGTCTTCACACACTGCAACACTGCAGACATCACACACAGCGACAGTGCAATCTTAACACACTGCAACAGTGCAGTATTCACACACTGCAACAGTGCAGTCTTCACTCACAGCAACACTGCAATCTTCACACACAGCAACACTGCAGTCTTCACACACAGTAAGAATGCAGCAGTCACACACAGCAACACCGCAGTCTTCACCCACAACGACACTGCAGTCTTCACACACAGCGACACTGCAGTCTTCACACACAGCAGCAGTGCTGTTCTCACACACAGCAACAGTTCAGTCATCAAACACAGCAGCAGTGCAGCCATCACACACACAGCAGTGCAGTCCTCACACACAGCAACAGTGCAGTCTTCATACACAGCAGCAGTGCAGTCATCATACACAGCAATACTGCAGGCCTCACACACAGCAACACTGAAGTCTTCACACACAGCGGCACTGCAGTCGTCACACACAGCAGAAGAGCTCTTCTCACACACTGCAACACTGAGGTCTTCATACACAGCAGCAGTGCAGCCTTCACACAACAGCAACAGTGCAGTCCTCACACACAGCAACAGTTCAGTCTTCATACACAGCAGCAGTGCGGTCTTCACACACACTGCAACACTGCAGTCTTACACACAGCAACACTGCAGCCTTCACACACAACAGCAGTGCTGTTCTCACACACAGCAACCGTTCAGTCTTCATAGTCAGTAGCTGTGCAGCCTTCACATACACTGCAACACTGCAGTCTTCACACATAGCAACACGGCATTCTTCACACACAGCAACACTGCAGACATCACACAGCAACTGTGCAATCTTAACACAGTGCAACAGTGCAATCTTCACACACTGCAACAGTGCAGTCTTCACTCACAGCAACACTGCATTCTTCACACACAGCAACACTGCAGAAATCACACAGCAACAGTGCAATCTTAACACACTGCAACAGTGCAGTCTTCACTCGCAGCAACACTGTATTCTTCACAGAGAGCAACTGTGCAATCTTCACACACAGCAACACTGCAGTCTTCGCACACCGTAAGAATGCAGCCTTCACACACAGCAACACCGCAGTCTTCACAAACAGCAATACTGCAGTCTTCACATACAGCAACGCTGCAGTCTTCACACACAGTAATAATGCAGTCTTCACACACAGCGACACTGCAGTCTTCACACACAGTGACACTGCAGTCTTCACACACAGCAACGCTGCAGTCTTCACATACAGCAGTCTTCACTCACAGCAACAGTTCAGTCATCATTCACAGCAACACTGCAGTCTTCACATACAGCAACACTGCAGTCTTCACACACACAGCAACACTGCAGTCTTCACACACAGTAGTAATGCAGCCTTCACACACAGCAACACTGCAGTCTTCACACACAACAGTGCAGCCTTCACACACAGCAACAATGCAGTCTTCACATACAGCAACACTGCAGTCTTCACATACAGCAACACTGCAGTCTTCACACACAGCAGAAGTGCTGTTCTCACACACTGCAACACTGAGGTCTTCAGTGCAGCCTTCACACACAGCAACAATGCAGTCTTCACACACAGCAACAATGCAGTCTTCACATACAGCAACAGTGCAGTCTTCACACACAGCAACACTGCAGCCTTCATACACAGCAGCAGTGCAGTTTTCACACACAGCAACACTGTAGTCTTCACATACTGAAACAGTGCAGTCTTCATACGCAGCAGCTGTGCCGCCACACACAGCAGCAGTGCAGTCCTCACACACAGCAACAGTTCAGTCTTCATACACAGCAGCAGTGCAGTCTTCACACACAGCAACACTGCAGTCTTCACACACTGTAACACTGCTCTATTAACACACTGCAACAGTGAAGTCTTCACACACAGCAGCAGTGCAGTCCTCACACACAGCAACACTGCTGTATTCACACACTGTAACACTGCTGTATTCACACACAGCAACACTGCAGTCTTCACACGCAGTAATAACGCAGCCTTCACACACAGCGACACTGCAGTCTTCACACACAGCAGCAGTGCTGTTCTCACACACAGCAACACTGCAGTCTTCACACACACAGTAACACTGCAGTCTTCACACAGTGCAACACTGCAGACATCACACACAGCAACAGTGCAATCTTAGCACACTGCAACAGTGCAGGATTCACACACTGCAACAGTGCAGTCTTCACTCACAGCAACACTGCAATCTTCACACACAGCAACACTGCAGAATTCACACACAGCAACAGTGCAATCTTAGCACACTGCAACAGTGCAGTATTCACACACTGCAACAGTGCTGTCTTCACTCACAGCAACACTGTATTCTTCACAGAGAGCAACTGTGCAGCCTTCACACACAGCAACACTGCAGTCTTCACCCACAACGACAGTGCAGTCTTCACACACAGTGCCACAGCAGTCTTCATACACAGCAGCAGTGCTGTTCTCACACACAGCAACAGTTCAGTCATCATACACAGCAGCAGTGCAGCCATCACACACACAGCAGTGCAGTCCTCACACACAGCAACAGTGCAGTCCTCACACACAGCAACAGTGCAGTCTTCACACACTCCAACAGTGCAGTCTTCACACACAGCAACACTGCAGTCTTCACTCACAGCAACACTGCAGTCTTCACACACAGCAACACTGCAGTCTTCACACACAGCAACACTGTAGTCTTCACACACAGCAACACTGCAGTCTTCACACATAGCAACAGTGCTGTCTTAACACACATCAGCAGTGCTGTTCTCACACACAGCAACAGTTCAGTCTTCATAGTCAGTAGCTGTGCAGCCTTCACACACAGCAACACTGCAGACATCACACACAGCAACAGTGCAATCTTAACACACTGCAACAGTGCAGTCTTCACACACTCCAACACTGCATTCTTCACAGAGAGCAACTGTGCAATCTTCACACACAGCTACACTGCAATCTTCACACACAGCAACACCGCAGTCTTCACCCACAACGACAGTGCAGTCTTCACACACAACGCCACAGCAGTCTTCATACACAGCAGCAGTGCTGTTCTCACACACAGCAACAGTTCAGTCATCATACACAGCAGCAGTGCAGCCATCAGACACACAGCAGTGCAGTCCTCACACACAGCAACAGTGCAGTCTTCATACACAGCAGCAGTGCTGTCTTCATACACAGCAACACTGCAGTCCTCACACAGCGACACTGAAGTCTTCACACACAGCGACACTGCACTCTTCACACACAGCAGAAGTGCTCTTCTCACACACTGCAACACTGAGGTCTTCATACACAGCAGCAGTGCAGCCTTCACACAACAGCAACAGTGCAGTCCTCACACACAGCAACAGTTCAGTCCTCACACACAGCAACAGTTCAGTCTTCATACACAGCAGCAGTGCAGTCTTCACACACACTGCAACACTGCAGCCTTCACACACAGCAATACTGCAGCCTTCACACACTCCAACAGTGCAGTCTTCACATACATCAGCTGTGCTGTTCTCACACACAGCAACAGTTCAGTCTTCATACGCAGCAGCTGTGCAGCCTTCACACACACTGCAATAATGCAGTCTTCAAACACAGCATTCTTCACACACAGCAACACTGCAGTCTTCACACGCAGCAACACTGCAGTCTTCACACGCAGCAACACTGCAGTCTTCACACGCAGCAACACTGCAGTCTTCACACGCAGCAACACTGCAGTCTTCACACGCAGCAACACTGCAGTCTTCACACGCAGCAACACTGCAGTCTTCACACGCAGCAACACTGCAGTCTTCACACGCAGCAACACTGCAGTCTTCACACGCAGCAACACTGCAGTCTTCACACGCAGCAACACTGCAGTCTTCACACGCAGCAACACTGCAGTCTTCACACGCAGCAACACTGCAGTCTTCACACGCAGCAACACTGCAGTCTTCACACGCAGCAACACTGCAGTCTTCACACGCAGCAACACTGCAGTCTTCACACGCAGCAACACTGCAGTCTTCACACGCAGCAACACTGCAGTCTTCACACGCAGCAACACTGCAGTCTTCACACGCAGCAACACTGTATTCTTCACAGAGAGCAACTGTGCAATCTTCATACGCAGCAACACTGCAGTCTTCACCCACAACGACACTGCAGTCTTCACACACAGCAACACTGCAGTCTTCACACACAGCACCACTTCAGACTTCACGCACAGCAACTGTGCAATCTTAACACACTGCAACAGTGCAGTATCCACACACTGCAACAGTGCAGTGTTCACACACAGCAACACTGCAGTCTTCACACACTGCAACAGTGCTGTCTTCACACACATCAGCAGTGCTGTTCTCACACACAGCAACAGTTCAGTCTTCATACGCAGCAGCTGTGCAGCCTTCACACACACTGCAACACTGCAGACTTCAAACACAGCAACACGGCATTCTTCACACACAGCAACACTGCAGTCTTCACACACAGCAACACTGCAGTCTTCACACACAGCAACACTTCAGACTTCACGCACAGCAACAGTGCAGTATTCACACACAGCAACACTGCAGACTTCACACACAACTACACTGCAGTCTTCACACACAGCAGCAGTGCAGTCTTCATACACAGCAGCAGTGCAGTCTTCACACACACTGCAACACTGCATCCTTCACACACAGCAATACTGCAGTCTTCACACACAGCGACACTGCAGTCTTCACACACAGCAACACTTCAGACTTCACGCACAGCAACAGTGCAATCTTAACACACTGCAACAGTGCAGTATCCACACACTGCAACAGTGCAGTCTTCACACACAGCAACAGTGC
>NW_025201749.1:0-7316 GCF_004010195.1 Chiloscyllium plagiosum
AATATGTTGATATTCTGGTGAATGTTGACATTAAGGAGGTGATGTTGAAAAATATTAAGGTAGATAAGATCCCAGGGCCTGATGGGATCTATTCCGGGATACTGAAGAAAGCAGGGGCTGAGATTGCTGGGCATCGGCAGAGATCCTTTTACCTTCTTTAGCCACAGAGAATGTCCCAGAAGACTGAAGAATAGCAATGGTTTTCCTTTCTTTACAAAGGACAACAGGAATAATCCAGGAAATTATATTGCGCTTTTTTGTCAAGGAAATTATTGGAGAAGATTCTTAAGGACAGAATTTACTTACAATTTGGAGAAGAATAGGCTAATTAGGGATGGTCAGCATGGCTTTGTGCGGAGAGGTCTTGTCTCCCAAATTTGGTTGAGTCTTTAGATGAAGTGATGATGATTAATGAGGGTAGGGAAGTGAATGTTGCCTACATGGATTTTACTGAAGCATTTGACAATGGTAGTCTTGACCAGAAGATTAAGTCACATGGGATTCATGGTGAGTTAGTAAGCTGAATACAAAATTGGCTTGGTCATAGAAGGCAGAGGCTGGTTGTGGAGGGATGTTTTTCTGACTGGCGGTCTGTGACCAGTGATGTTGGAACCTCTGTTGTTTGTTATGTGTATAAGTGATTTGGATAAATGCAGTTGATCTAATTAGTAAGTTTTCATATGACACAAAAACTGGTAGATTTGTGGATAATGAGGAAGGTTATCAGAGATTACAGTAGGATATAGGTCAATTGGAAAGTTGATTGGAGAAATGCAGGTGAACCTGAATCCAGGTAAATGTGAGGAGATACATTTTGGGAGATCAAGAAGAAAGTATACAGCAAATGGCTGGATTGTTAGGAGGTTGATGTGCAGAAGGGTCTTGGGGCACAGAACCATAGCTCCCTGCAAGTGACAACACAAATGGACAAGATGGTAATGAAGGCATGTGGCATGTTTATCTTCATCGGTCAGGCTTGCCCTTGGTCCATATCCCTCCATTCCTTACATATTCACATACTTTTCTAAAAGTCTCTTGAAGGCCCCTATCGTATCTGCCTCCCTGGCAGTGTGTTCCACACTCCTACTGCTATCAACTCTCCCCCTCCTCCTCCCCTGCTCCAGAGAAAACAACCCTAGTTTTCCTAGCCTCTCCTTCTAGCTCATACCCTCTAATCCAGGCAGCATCCTGGTCAACTTCTTCTGCACCCTCTCCAAAACGTCGCCATCCTTCCTGTATGTGGTGACCAGACTAGAATGCAATACTCTAAGTGTGGCCTAGCCAACATCTTATAAAGCTGCAAAATGATGTCCTAACTCTGTACTCAATTCTCTGACCAGTAAAGGCAAGCATGCCCATACACCTTCTTTACCAGCCTATCTACTTGCGTGGCCACTTTCAGGGAGCTATGGACATGAACCCCAAGATCCCTCTGTATATCAATGCTGTTCAGGGTCCTGCCATTAACTGTATACTTTTCCTTAACATTTAATCTTGCAAAGTGCAGCACCTCACTCTTACCCAGATTAAACTCCATCTGCCATTTCTCCGCCCATATCAGCAATCGATCTATATCCAGCTGTATCTCTTGATAACCTTCTATACTATCCACAACTCCTCCAATATCTTTATATTGTCTGCAAACTTACTAACCCACCCATCCATATTTTCATTCAAGTCATTTGTATTTTTAACAAACAGCAGAGGTCCCAGTACGGATCCCTGCGGAACATCACTAGTCACAAACCTCTAATTGAAAAGCATCTAATGTGCCATTATCCTCTGTCTTCTATGGCCAAGCCAATCCTGAAACCAATTGGCCTAGCCAGTGGGTCCCATGCATCTTAATCTTCTGGATGAACCTACCACAAGAGACCTTGTTGAAAATCAAAACTGTGGTGCAGGAGAACTAACGTTTCAAACATAAGCTCACATTCCTAATGAAGAGGTTATGTTCGAAACGTCGGCTCGCCTGCTCCTTGGATGCTGTCTGACCTGCTGTGCTTTTCCAGTTCCACACTTTTTGACTCTGATCTCCAGCATCTGCAGTCATCACTTTCTCCTGCACCTTACTAAAATCCATGGAGGCAACATCCACTGCTCTACCCTCATCAATCACCTTCATTATCTCCTCGAAAAGTTCAATCAAGTTAGTAAGACATGGCCTGTCCTGCACAAAGCCATGTTAATTAGGCCATGTCTTTCCAAATGTGTGTAAACCTTATCCCTAAGAATTCTCCCCTATAGTTTCCCAACCAGCCGTATGAGACTCATCAGTCTATAGTTTGCTGGTTATCCCTGCTTCCCTTCTTGAACATTGGAACAACATTAGCTACTCGTTAGTCATCTGGGACCTCTCCAGTGGCTGGCGAGGATACAACGATCTTGGTCTCCTCTCTTGCCTCTCTCAGTAACCGGGAGTAAGTACCATCGGGTCCTGGGGACTTGTACACTTTAATGTTCTTCAAGAGACCCAACACCTCTACTTTCTTGATCTCACAATGCCTCAGCGTATTAGCATGTTCCACACTAATCTCACTATCCTCGTGTCCCTCTTCTAGGTTATTACTGACACAAAATACACATTTAGGATCTTACCCACATCCTCGGCCTACAAGAACAAGTTTCCTCTTTTATCCCTGAGTGATCCTACCCTCTCCCTGGTTATTCCCTTGTTTTTATTGTATCTATAGGATGCCTTGGAATTCTCTTTAACCCTGATTGCCAAGGTTAATTCACGGCCTCTTCTTGTTCTGCTATTTCTCTGCTTGAGTTCCTTCCTGTTTTCTTTATAATCCTCATGAATCCTGTCCAATTTTAGCTTCCTAACCTTATGTGTACCTCGTTTATCCTTATGACTAAATTCACAATCTCCCTTGCTATCCAAGGATCCCTTACCTTGCCATCCTTGTCCTTCCTCCTCACTGGAACATGCCGGTCCTGAACTCCTCCCGGCAGGTCTTTTAACAATTCCCACATGTCAAATGTGGACTTGCCTGATAACAGCTCCTCCCAATTAACACTCCCTAGCTCCTGATGAATACTGATGTAATTTTCCCTCCCTCAATTTGCAAGGGTCACTGCACCAGAAATATTAACTTTGCTTTCTCTGAACAGATGTTGTCAAGTCTGCTGAGTCTTTCCAATAATATCTGTTTGTAATTATGTAAAAGATGTGTGTGTGTACGTGCGTGAGAGAGAGAGAGAGTGAGATGGAACATACTGTTATTAAGAATGAGCTTTCCTGCTCCTCAGCTGCTGCC
The DNA here is from genome assembly GCF_004010195.1 of Chiloscyllium plagiosum. Classification (NCBI taxonomy): domain Eukaryota; kingdom Metazoa; phylum Chordata; class Chondrichthyes; order Orectolobiformes; family Hemiscylliidae; genus Chiloscyllium; species Chiloscyllium plagiosum. The sequence goes on from NW_025201749.1 coordinate 3,264, forward strand.
TGACCCGCTGTGCTTTTCCAGCATCACAGTGTTTACTTTGACCTCCAGAATCTGCAGTCCTCACTTTCCCCTAGTGAGCTCTGATTGCCCGGGTGTGCTGCTGTCAGTGATTGGCACATGCTGAAGGTGGAGAGGCGAGCGGTGTGTGTCTAGGTAGGAACATAGCTGCATTCACTCACCTTTATTACCTGAGTACAGAGAATAAACTCTAGGGGTGGCACAATGGCTCAGTGGTTAGCACTGCTGCCTCACAGCACCAGGGACCTGGGTTTGATCCCAGCCCCAGGCAACTGTCTGTGTGGAGTTTACACATTCTCTCCCCGTGTCTGTGTGGGTTTCCTCCGGGTGCTCTGGTTTCCTCCCACAGTCCAAAGATGTGCAGGTCAGGTGAATTGGCCATGCTAAATTATCCATTGTGTTCAGAGAAGTGTAAGTGCATTAGTCAGGTATTAATATAGGACACTAGGATAGAGGAATAGATGGGTTACTCTTTGGGGGATCGGTGTGGACTTGTTGGGCTGAAGGGCCTGTTTCCACACTGTAGGAATTCTATAAACGTTATCGGATACTGTCCCTACATTACTGAAGTGATACTATGTATGTGAAGTGTCCTAGCTCCTGGTCTTTTTTTTTGGAAAACTGTGGGATGTGGGCATCACTAGCTGGGCCCAGCATTTATTGCCCCATCCCTAGCTGCCCCTGGAGAAGGTGGGGGGGCGAGCTACTTTCTCAAACTGCTGCTGTCCATGTGCTGTGGGTTGATCCACAAGTCCCTGAGGAAGGGAATTCCTGGATTCTGACCCAGCGACAGTGAAAGAATGGCGATATATTTCCAACTCAGGATGGTGAGTGACTTGGAGGGGAACTTGCGCAGAGTTGTGTTCCCATCTATCTGCTGCCCTTGTCCTTCTAGTTGGAAGTGGTCATGTGTTTGGAAGGTGCTGTCTGAGGATCTTTGGTGAATTTCTGCAGTGCATCTTGTAGATAGTACACACTTCTGCTACCAGGCGTTGGTAGGGGAGGGAGTGGATGCTTGTGGATGTGGTGTCAATCAAGTGGCTGCTTTGTCCTGGATGGTGTCGAGCTTCTTGAGTGTTGTTGGAGCTGCCCCCACCCAGGGCAAGTGGGGAGTATTCCCTCACACTCCGGATTGTGTCTTGTAGATGGTGGACAGGCTTTGGGGAATCAGGAGGTGAGTTACTCGCTGAAGTATTAGAACATAGAACACAGAACATTACAGCGTAGTCCAGGCACTTGGCCCTCGATGTTGTGCCAACCTGTGGAACCAATCTGAAGCCGGTCTAACCGACACTATTCCATTCTCATCCATATGTCTATCCAGTGACCATTTAAATGCTCTTAATGTCGGTGAGTCTACTACTGTTGCAGGCAGTGAGTTCCACACCCAGACTCCCCTCTGAGTAAAGAAACTACCTCTGACATCTGTCCTATATCTATCACCCTTCAATTTAAAGCAATGTCCCCTCATGCTAGCCATCACCATCTGAGGAAAAATGCTCTCACTGTCCACCCTATCTAACCCTCTGATTATCTTATATATCTCAATTAAGTCGCCTCTCAACCTTCTTCTCTCCAACGACAACAGGCTCAAGTCCCTCAGCCTTTCCTCTTAAGACCTTCCCTCCATACCAGGCAACACCTTAGTAAATCTTCTCTGAACCCTTTCCAAAGCTTCCACGTTCTTCTTATAATGCTATGACCAGAACTGTACGCAATACTCCAAGTGCATCTGCACCAGAGTTTTGTGCAGCTGCAGCATGACCTCATGGCTCCAAAACTCAATCCATCCACCAATAAAAGCTAACACAGTGCGTGCCTTCTTAACAACCCTATCAACCTGGGTGGCCACTTTCAGGGATCTATGTACACGGACACTGAGATCTCTTGCTCATCTACACTACCAAGAATCTGTCCAGTACTCTGCATTCCTGTTGCTCCTTCCAATATGAATCACCTCACACTTTTCCACATTAAACTCCATTTGCCACCTCTTGTCCCAGCTCTGCAGCTTATCTCTGTCCCTCTGTAACCCACAATATCCTTCGGCATTCTTCACAACTCTATCAACCTTAGTGTCATCTGCAAATTTACCAACTCATTCTCATGACCTCATCTAGGTCAGTTATAAAAATGACAAACAGCAGTGGACCCAAATCAGATCCTTGCGGTTCACCACTAGTAACTGAACTCCAGGATGAACATTTCCCATCAACCATCACCCTCTGTCTTCTTTCAGCTAGCCAATTACTGATCCAAACCGCTAAATCACCTTCAATCCCATGCCTCTGTATTTTGTGCAATAGCCTACCATGGGGAACCTTATCAAACACCTTACTGAAATCCATAGACACCACAACAATCACTTTACCCTCATCCACCTGTTTGGTCACTTTCTCAAAGAACTCAATAAGGTTTGTGAGGCACGACCTACCCTTCACAAAACTGTGTTGATTGTCCCTAATCAACTTATTCCTTTCCAGATGATTATAAATCCTATCTCTTATAACCCTTTCCAACACTTTACCAACAGCCGAAGTAAGGCTCACTGGTCTATAATTCCCACGGTTGTCTTACTCCCCTTCTTGAACAAGGGAACAACATTTACTATCCTCCAGTCTTCTGGCACTATTCCTGTAGACAATGATGACATAAAGATTAAAGCCAAAGGCTCTGCAATCTTCTCCATAGCTTCCCAGAGAATCCTCGGATAAATCCCATCCGGCCCAGAGGACTTATCTATCTTCACACTTTCCAAAATTGCTAACACCTCCTCCCTGTGAGCCTCAATCCCATCTAGTCTAGTAGCCTGTATGTCAGTATTCCGCTCGACAATATTGTCTTTTTCCAGTGTAAATACTGATGAAAAATATTCCCACATCTTCTCTGACTCCATGCACAACTTCCCACTGCGATCCTTGATTGGCCCTAATCTTACTGTCGTCATTCTTTTATTTCTGATATATCTATAAAAAGCCTTAGGGTTTTCCTTGATCCTATCTGCCAATGACCTCTCATGCCCCCTCTTCGCTCTTCTTAGCTCTCTCTTCAGATCTTTCTTGGCTAACTTGGAACTCTCAAGTGCCCTAACTGAGCCTTCATCCCAGCATAAGCCTTCTTCTTCCTCTTAACAAGGGATTCAACTTCCTTAGTAAATCCTGCACCTGACAATTTCATCCCTGTCTGACAGGTACGTATTTATCAAGGACACACAGTAGCTGTTGCTTGAATAAACTAATTTCAATTGTGCCCATCCCCTGAAGTTTCCTTCTCCATCCTCTACATCCTAAATCTTCTCTAACTGCATCAGAATTGCCTTTCCCCTAGCAATATCACTAAAGTAAACGTAACTGAATTGTGGTCACTATCACCAAAGTGCTCACCTACTGCCAAATCTAACACCTGGCCGGATTCACACACAGCACCAAATCTAATGTGGCCTCGCCCTTTGTTGGCCTGTCTACATACTGTGTCAGAAAACCCTCCTGCACACATTGGACAAAAACTGACCCATCTAAAGTACTTGAACGATAGTATTTCCAGTCAATATTTGGGAAGTTGAAGATCCCTTGTTTGAACCAAGGCTGCAATGAGTCTGTTACTCTCGCCCCTATTCCTAGCCTCTGACCTGCTCTCATTGCCGTTGTGTGTATGTGGTGAATCCAGTTGAATGTCTGGTCAATGATAACTCCAAGCACGTTGATAGTCAGGGATTCGGTGATGGTAACACCATTGAATGTCAAGGGGTGGTGGTTGGATTGTCTCATATTGGTGATGGTCATAGCCTGGCATCTGTGTGGTATGAATGTTACTTGCCACTTGTCAGCCCAAGCCTGGATATTTGTCCAGATCTTGTTGCATTTGAACATGGACTGCTTCAGTATCTGAGGAGTCCCGAATGGTGCTGAACATTGTGCAATCATCAGCGAACTTCCCCACTTCTGACCTTATGATGGAGGGAAGGTCATTGATAAAGCAGCTGAAGATGGTTAGGCTGAGGACACTACCCTGAGGAACTCCTGCAGAGGTGTCCTG
>NW_025201750.1:0-2606 GCF_004010195.1 Chiloscyllium plagiosum
ATCCAGCGGTAACAAGAAGCCCTGTTTAGTTCCATTACAAAGCAAGCAACACAAAACTCGATATCAGCAAGAAAACAAAACAGAGATCGAGAGAGAGAGAGTGGGTGAGAGAGAGAGATAGAGACAGAGAGAGAGAGTGAACACCTCTAAGGCATGCGTTCCTGAACAAAGTCTTCACACATTCATTTCTGTACAGGAGGAAATGTAGCAACATAGAAGATAGGAGTATCCTCATCAGTGAGCCCCGGGTGAAGCTCAGATGTTACATTCATTAGAGATACTGATCATGAGCCATTAACGTTTTCCAAGAAATCTAAGAACAAAAAAAGATCAGACCGTTGAGATGGAGCTTATGATTAGATTCCTGACAGTGTGGAAACAGGCCCTTCGACCCAACAAGTCCACACTGACCCTCCAATGAGCAACCCACCCAGAACCATTCCCCTACATTTACCCCTTCAGCTAACATTACGGGCAATTTAGCATGGTCAATCCACCCTAACCTGCACATCTTTGGACTGTGGGAGGAAACCCACGCAGACACGGGGAGAATGTGCAAACTCCACACAGACAGTTGCCCAAGGTGGGATTTGAACGTGGGTCTCTAGCGCTGTGAGGCAGCAGTGCTAATCATTGGGCCACCGTGACAGCAATTCAAGTTGAAAATTATACATGTGGCAGGGCTAGAAAAAGCAACTGTTAATTAATTGTCGATACTTACGTGAAAAAATGGAGGAGTTCAATGGCGGGAGTAGACAAATTGAAGTTAAACTTCGTAGCGGATATCTGCAAGTTTACAGTCAATGTAAAGTGCACCCGATGTGGCCTCCTATATATTGGGGAGACTGGCCGCCGACTTGCGGAACATTTCAGAGAACACCTCTGGGACACCCGCACCAACCAACCCGCCCGCCCCGTGGCTGAACACTTTAACTCCCCCTCCCACTCCGCCAAAGACGTGCAGGTCCTTGGCCTCCTCCATTGCCAGACCATGGCAACACGACGCCAGGAGGAAGAGCACCTCATCTTCCGCCTAGTAACCCTCCAATCACAAGGGATGAATGCAGAATTCTCCAGCTTCCTCATTTCCCCTCCCCCCACCTTGTCTCAGTCCCAACACTCGAACTCAGTACAGCCTTCTTGACCTGCAATCTTCTTCCCGACCTCTCCGTCTCCACGCACTCTCCGGCCTATCACCCTCACCTTAACCTTCTTCCACCTATCGCATTCCCAACGCCCCTCTCCCAAGTCCCTCCTCCCTACCTTTTATCTTAGCCTGCTTGGCACACCTTCCTCATTCCTGAAGAAGGGCTTATGCCCGAAACGTCGATTTCCCTGGTCCTTGGATGCTGCCTGACCTGCTGCGCTTTTCCAGCAACACATTTTTCAGCTTCATCAATGTAAAGTATATGTTCTGTGTCAACAGGGTAAGAGTACAGCTTTTCAAAATGAAGCCATCTTTGTATATAAATTAATGTATTGTTTAAGGATTGAGAGGAAACGAAGCTTCTCCTTGGATAACGTTATTCTACCTTCCTTCTTTTTTTCATTAACGATCATAAATGCAGAAATGCTGCAATGTCTGTAAATAGCGATTTTAGTAATTCTGGGGATTGGCCAGTTGCTCCCCAGATCAAACTTTTTTTCTAGGTTTTTTTTGAGCAGGCAGCCAGATGCTGCTAGTAGCAGAGAAGCACCTCCGGTGGACCAAAAAATATTTTTGATGCTTCAACAGTGTCTGCTTGGAATTCTTCTCTGAGATTTCTGATGCCCGTAAGAAACCGTGCTTGAATTTACCTTTTGCCAAAATGTGTGTTTAAGGGATATTGCGGGCAACAGCACGTTCCTTATACTGCTGTATTGAATCGGTTAGGTATTCAAATCAGTGAAGTTATCCGACATTTTGTTTTTGTTTGTTCTTTTTTCAACATTAGTTTAAATAAATTCTGTTTTGACTTATTGCAGAATGCCTTTGGCATATTAGCATGCTCCATATAAACCTCACTATCTTCGGTATCCTTCTCCTGTTTGCATAATGATGCAAAGTACAGATTTAGGATTTTGCCCACATCATTTGCCTCCAAACGCCAATTCCCTCCTTTATGCTTGTTCTTCTTCCTCGTTGTCCTTTTATTTTAAATGTACAGATGGAATACCTTGTGATTCTCTTGTCAACGTATTTTCATGGCCCCTTCGTACTGTCCAATATCCCAGTTTGAGTTCTTTCCTGCTTTCTCCATTTACCTCATGAGCACTATCCGAATTTAGCCTGCAACATTTTACAAAAATACGTCTTTTCCGTTTTGACTGAATTCACAATTGCATCGTTGTCCATGAGTCAATTACTTTGCCAAACGTTTTCTTTACTCTTTACTGGTCTTGATCTCTGATCAGCAGGTCTTTAAACAACTTTCACAAGTCAAATGTGAACTTGCCTCATAACAGCTTCTCCAAGGTAACACTCACCAGCACCTGTCTACTACTGGCATAATTTGCAAACACTCAATTTTGGATCTTGCAGCAAGGTCCTGAACTAACCTTCTTCATAGCTATCTTTAAAATTAAGACGTTGTGATCAATGTTTCAAAATTGCTCTCCCAGTGAAT
>NW_025201750.1:5493-7316 GCF_004010195.1 Chiloscyllium plagiosum
TCACTTTAGAACAGTATTCGATGCCGCTATTTGGTGTATCGTCAACCTGCGCCATTTTTCAGTGGATAATGGAGAGCAAAATATAATGTCTACCCCAGGGATAACATACTAATAACAGGTAATGTCATTAAAAAGTACTTAGAGATCTTGGACAGTCATTGGATATTCACCCTCGACGCGATCACGCTTTACAAGGGAATATCTGTGTTCTCATTACCTCAAGTGACCTATTTGGGCTACAAAGTTGACAGCACCGGGTTACAATCTTTGGAAGATAAACTGAGGGTGATTATGGAAGTTAATGTGACAGTTGGGTAATCAACTTAATGGAGTAATCCATAAACTCATGTGACAGATGAAAATAGATGAGCACAGGCTGAAAATAATGGAAGCAAAATATGATAGGTTCATCAAATCGAGTGGTAAATTAGTTAGTGTTAAAGATAATTGTGGCATAATGAGAGAGGTTAGACAATTGTGACAGAAGATGATTAGTTTACAAAGACAACTCACACTAGTATGATTCGTAATGTTAATTGCACCAGATAAGTGCAGCAGCCAGGTGGGGCGGCATGGTGGCTCAATGGTTACTACTGCTGATTCACTGCGCCAGAAACCGGGTTCAATTCCATTCTCGGCAACTGTCTGTGTGGAGTTTGCACATTCTCCCCGTGTCTGCGCGGTTTCCTCTGCGTGCTCCGGTTTCATCCCACTGTCGTCAGGTGACATGGCCGTTCTAACTTGCCCTAAGTGTTAGGTGCTCTCGTGGGGGTTAATATAGGTTAGGGGAGTTAGTATGGGTGTGTTGCTCTTCAGCGGGTTGGTGTGGACTCGTTGGACCGAAGGGCCTATTTCCATTTTGTGGGTAATCTAATTTAAGAAGTAGCGAGCCCCAGGAATCGGGAAGCCATTTTCTGATTTGCTCAGCTTTTGTTTGTAAATAAATTTTGACTTCTTGAGAAATTCTCTTCTCCTCCTGGTGACTCTCACTGAGCATCGGGTACAAACTCTCCACAACAAATTTGGTACAGCGAGTCGAGCCGGAAAGAGATCAACAAAGGACCGCCAGCCTAAGAGGTCTTCCCTGTCCACCGGGGAAACTTCTGGGCCTGAGAGAATAAGGGATGGCCATTCACAAAAAGAGGTAAGTGTTTTACTAATAATTGAGATTAAATTCGTTTGACACAGGGAGGTCCTGGGGTTGAAAAAGTGCAGAGAAGCTGCTGAAAGGTCTCTTTGATCCATGAACCAAAGGATCTGATGATAAATTGATATGTGAGGAGACTAAAAGGTCAAGAAAACTGCACAGTTGGGTAAGTGGAAATATAAATTCAAAATTGTCTGAAACAAAATTCCACGATCTATTGGTAAGTACTGCTGAATACCGCCTCGCAGGTAATGAGGGGCTGAACGGATCGGACAGTAAAGTAGTGGACTGCGGAGGCAGGGTAGAGTTTCCTCTGGATACCGCCCTGGAAAAGTACGGGTCTGAATTGCTAGGTTAGATTTTCCTGCGGCAAAGCCCTGGAAAAGTAGGAGTCTGTGTAGACAGACCAATTAAAATAGACTATCTGTGTTGTCTTTATTAATTGGTTGTAACCTCGGAAGTTTGGCGACTGACGGATTGATTAGTGACGAATACAGGGAGTAGAAATAGCAAATACCAATAATAGGTCATGAGGCGCTACCAGAATTCTAAGACAATGGGGAGTGAACCGTAAGAACAAAGGCAATACATTAGCTGGACTGAGCTATATGTCAAGATGAGTAAAGGCACTGCAGTTGAAATGTTGGGTAAAAAGTTCGAATATCAAAAAATGACA
>NW_025201751.1:0-7317 GCF_004010195.1 Chiloscyllium plagiosum
TGGCCGGTGGCTAAGTGTCCGCGGTGGTCAAAGGGCAGTGGCTAATCGTTGGCGGCAAATCTGCTGTGGCAAATGGTCCCATCCCGATTCTCGGACCTGTGTTATAACAGTGCGGAGCTACCTTGTTGAACCACTATCACAACAGTGCTGAGCCATCTTCTCAAAGCTCTGTTACAACAGTGCTGACCTACCTTCTGGAACCTCTGTTATAACTATGCGGAGCTACCTTTGTGAATTTCTGTTCCAACAGTGCTGAGCTACCTTCACGAATCTCTGTTATAACTGTGCTGAGCTACCTTCACGAATCTCTGTTATAACAGCGCTGAGCTACATTCACGAATCTCTGTTATAACAGTGCTGAGTAACCTTCTGGAACCTCTGTTATAACAGCGCAGAGCTACCTTCTCGAACTTTGCTATAACAGCGCTGAGCTACCTTCTTGATGCTGCCTGACCCGCTGCGCTTTTCCAGCAACACATTTTTCAGCTCTGATACTCCAGCATCTGCAGTCCTCACTTTCTCCTACCTTCTCAGATCTGTGTTATAACAGTGCTGAGCCATCTTCTTCCATCTCTGTTATAACTGTGCTGAGCTACCTTCATGAAACTGTGTTGTAACAGTGCTGAGATACCTTCTTGAACCTCTATGATAACAGTGCTGAGCCGCTATGACCAACTTCTTATACAACAGAGTTGAACTACTTCTCGAACCGCTGTTAAGTCAGTGCTGAGACACCTTGTTAAACATCTGTTGCAACAGTGCTGAGCCACCTTCTTGAATCTCTGTGATATCAGTGCTGAGCCATATTCTCGAACCTCTGTTTTTCCACTGCTGAGCCACCTACTCTAACGTCTGTGAAAACACTGTTTAATTACTTTCTCGAATCGCTGTTACAAAGGTGCAGAGCTTCCTTCCTGAACCTCTGTTATAACAGTGCTGGGCTACCTTCCCGAACCTCTGTTATAACAGTGCTGGGCTACCTTCACGAAACTGTGTTATAACAGTGCTGGGCGACCTTCCCAAACCTCTGTTATAACAGTGCTGGGCTACCTTCACGAAACTGTGTTATAACAGTGCTGAGCGACCTTCCCAAACCTCTGTTATAACAGTGCTGGGCTACCTTCACGAAACTGTGTTATAACAGTGCTGGGCGACCTTCCCAAACCTCTGTTATAACAGTGCTGGGCTACCTTCACGAACCTCTGTTATAACAGTGCTGAGCCATCTTCTCGGACCTGTGTTACAATAGTGCTGAGCCACCTTCTTGAATCTTTGTTATAACAGTGTTGAGACATATTCACGAACGTCTGTTTTCCGCTGCTGAGCCACCTACCTGTGAAAACACTTAGATTAGATTAGATTAGATTAGATTACTTACAGTGTGGAAACAGGCCCAACAAGTCCACACCGACCCGCCGAAGCGCAAACCACCCATACCCCTACATTTACCCCTTACCTAACACTATGGGCAATTTAGCATGGCCAATTCACCTGAGCTGCACATCTTTGGACTGTGGGCAGAAACCGGAGCACCCAGAGGAAACCCACGCAGACACGGGGAGAACGTGCAAACTCCACACAGTCAGTCGCCTGAGGCGGGAATTGAACCTGGGTCTCTGGCGCTGTGAGGCAGCAGTGCTAACCACTGTGCCACCGTGCCGCCCGTTTAATTACCTTCTCGAATCTCTATTATAAACGTGCAGAGACACCTTCTCAAACCTCTGTTCTAACAGTGCTGAGCCATCTTCTCCCATCTCTGTTGTAAGTGTGCTAATCTACCTGTTTGAACCTCTGTTAGAACAGTACTGACCTACCTTCGTGGACCTGTATTATAACAGTGCTGAGCTACCGTCTCAAACCTCTGTTACAACAGTGCTGAGCTACCTTCTTGAAACTCTGTTATAGCAGCGCTGAGCTACATTCTCGGACCTGTGTTATAACAGTGCTGAGCTACCTTGTTGAACCTCTATCACAACAGTGTTGAGTCATCCTCTTGAACCTCTGTTACAACAGTGCTGCCCTATCTTCTGGAACCTCTGTTATAATTGTGTGGAACTACCTTCACAAATCCCTGTTATAACAGTGCTGAGCTACCTTTTAGAACCTCTATGATAACAGTGCTGAGCCATATTCTCGAACCTCTGTTTTTCTGCTGCAGAGCCACCTACCCTAACCTCTGTGAAAACAGTGCTGATTTACCTTCTCGAACCTCTGTTACAAATGTGCAGAGCCAACTTCTCGAAACTCTGTTATAACAGTACTGAGCTACATTCTTAGACCTGTGTTATAACAGTGCTGAGCTACCTTGTTGTACCTCTGTCACAATAGTGCTGAGCCATCTTCTAGAAACTCTGTTATAACAGTGCTGAGATACCTTTGTGAAACCCTGTTATAACAGTGCTAAGTTACCTTCCAGAACCTCTGTTATAACAGTGTTGAGCTACCTTTGTAAATCTCTGTTATAACAGTGCTGAGCTACCTTCTTGAACCTCTGTTATAACTGTGCTGAGCTCCCTTCACGAAACTCTGTTGTAACAGAACTGTGCTACCTTCTCGAACCTCTATGATAACAGTGCTGAGTCATATTCTCAAACCTCTTTTTTTCCAATGCGGAGCCACCTTCTCTAACCTCTGTGAAAACAGTGCTGATTTACCTTCTCGAACCTCCTTTACAAACGTGCAGAGCCACCTTCTCGAACTTCTGTTATAGCAGTGCTGAGCAAACTTGTTGAACCCCTATCACAACAGTGCTGAGCCATCTTCTCAAAACTCTATGATAACAGTGCTCAGCTACCTTCCCGAACCTTTGTTATTACAGTGCTGAGCTACATTCTCAGACCTGCATTATAACATGTTGAGCTACCTTGTTGAACCTCTGTCACAATAGTGCTGAGCCATCTTCTTGAAACACTGTTATAACAGTGCTGAGCAACCTTCGTAAATCTCTGTTATAACAGTGCTGAGCTCCCTTCATGAAACTCTGTTATAATCGTGCTATGTTACCTTCCAGGACCTCTGTTAAAACAGTGCTGAGCTACCTTCTTGAAACACTGTTATAACAGTGCTGAGCTACCTTCCCGAACCTTTGTTATAACAGTGCTGAGCTACATTCTCGGACCTGTATTAGAACAGTGCGGAGCTACCTTGTTGAACCTCTATCACAACAGTTTTGAGCCATCTTCTCGAACCTCTGTTACAAACGTGCAGAGCGACCTTCTCAAACTTCTGTTATAGCATTGCTGAGCTACCTTGTTGAACCCCTATCACAACAGTGCTGAGCCATCTTCTCAAAACTCTATTATAACAGTGCTCAGCTACCTCCCCAAACTTTTGTTATAATAGTGCTGAGCTACATTCTCCGACCTGTGTTATAACAGTGCTGAGCAATCTTCTTGAAACACTGTTATAACAGTGCTGAGCTACCTTCGTAAATCTCTGTTATATCAGTGCTGAGCTACCTTCGCGAAACTCTGTTTTAATCGTGCTGAGTTTCCTTCCTGAACCTTTGTTATGGCAGTGCTAAGTTACCTTCTGGGACCTCTGTTAAAACAGTGCTGAGCTACCTACTTGAAACTCTTTTATAACAGTGCTGAGCTACCTTCTTGAACCACTGGTATAACCGTGCTGAGCCATCTTCTCAGACCTGTGTTATAACAGTGCTGAGCTACCTTCTTGAAACTCTTTTATAACAGTGCTGAGCCATATTCTCGAACCTGTGTTATAACAGTGCGGAGCTACCTTGTTGAACCTCTGTCACAGCAATGCTGAGCCACATTCTTGAAACTGAGCCACCTTTCCGCACCTTTGATATAACAGTGCTGAGCCACCTTCCCGCACCTTTGATGTAACAGTGCTGAGCTACATTCTCGGACCAGTGTTAGAACAGTGCAGAGCTACCTTGTTGAACCTCTATCACAACAGTGTTGAGCCATCTTCTCGAACCTCTGTTACAACAGTGCTGACCTACCTTCTGGAACCTCTGTTATAACTGTGCGGAGTTGCCTTCGTGAATCTCTGTTATTACTGTGCTGAGTTACCTTCTTGAACCACTGTCATAACACTGCTGAGCCACCTTCTTGGACCTCTCTTATAACACTGCTGAGCACCTTCTCGAACCTCTTTTACAACAGTGCTGAGCTACCTTCTCGGACCTGTGTTATAACAGTGCTGAGCCATCTTGTCCCATCTCTGTTATAACAGTGCTGAACTACCTTCACGAAACTCTGTTATAATTGTGCGGAGCTGCCTTCGTGAATCTCTGTTACAACAGTGCTGATCTACCTTCATAAATCCTTGGTGTAACAGTGATGAGCTGCCTTTGCGAAACTCTCTTGATACAGTGCTGAGCCACCATGACCAACCTCTGATACAACAGAGTTGAACTACCTTCTCGAACCACTGTTACAAAAGTGCAGAGCAACCTTTTCAAATCTCTCTTATAACAGTGCTGTGTACCTTCTCAAACCTCTGTTACAACAGTGCTGAGCTACATTCTCGAACCTCTGTTATAGCAGTGCTGAGCCACATTGTTGAACCTCTGTCACATCAGTGCTGAGCCGTCTTCTCAAAACACTGTTTTAACAGTGCGGAGCTATGTTCTCGAACTCCTATTATAAGAGTGTTGAGCTACCTTCTTGAACTTCCGTGATATCAGTGCTGAGCCATATTCTCAAACGTCGGTTTTTTCCACTGCAGAGCCACCTACCCTAACCTCTGTGAAAACAGTGCTGATTTACCTTCTCGATTCTCTGTTACAAATGTGCAGAGTCACCTTCTCAAGCCTCTGTTATAACAGTGCTGAGCTACATTCTCAGACCTGTGTTAGAACAGTGCGGAGCTACCTTGTTGAACCTCTGTCACAAGAGTGCTAATCCATCTTCTCGAACATCTGTTACAACAGTGCTGACCTACCTTCTGGAACCTCTGTTATAATTGTGCAGAGCTACCTTCATGAATCTCTGTTATAGCAGAGCTGAGCTACTTTCGTAAATCCCTGTTATAATAGTGCTGAGCTACCTTCTTGAACCAGGTGTAGTGGACAGCGAAGAGGGTTACCTCAGATTACAACAGGATCTGGACCAGATGGGCCAATGGGCTGAGAAGCGGCAGATGGAGGTTAATTCACATAAATGCGAGGTGCTGCATTTTGGGAAAGCAAATCTTAGCAGGACTTATACACTTAATGGTAAGGCCCCAGCGCGTGTTGCTGAAGAAAGAGACCTTGGAATGCAGGTTCATAGCTCCTTGAAAGTGGAGTCACAGATAGATAAGAAGGCGTTTGGTATGCTTTCCTTTATTGGTCAGAGTATTGAGTACAGGAGTTTGGAGGTCATGTTGTGGATGTACAGGACATTGGTTAGCCCACTATTGGAATATTGCATGTAATTCTGGTCTCCTTCCTATCGGAAGGATGTTGTGAAACTTGAAAGGGTTCAGAAAAGATTTACAAGGATGTTGCCAGGGTTGGAGGATTTGAGCTATAGGAAGAGGCTGAACAGGCTGGGGCTGTTTAACTGGAGCGTCGGAGGCTGAGGGGTGATATTATAGAGTTTATGAGGAGCATGGATAGGATAAATAGACAAAGTCTTTTCCCTGGGTTCAGGGAGTCCAGAACTAGAGGGCATAGGTTTAGGGTGAGAGTTGAAAGATATAAAAGAGACCTAAGTGGCAACTTTTTCATGCAGAGGATGGTACGCGTATGGAATGAGCTGCCAGAGGAAGTGGTGGAGGCTAGTACAATTGTAACATTTAAGAGGCATTTGGATGGGTATATGAATAGGAAGGGTTTGGAGGGATATGGGTCAGGTGCTGGCTGGTGGGATTAGATTGGGTTGGGATATTTGGTCAGCATGGACAGGTTGGACTGAAAGGGTCTGCTTCCATTCAATACATCTCTATGACTCTATGACTCTTTGTTATAACAGTGCTGAGCTATCTTCGCAAAACTGTTGTAGCAGTGCTGAGCTACCTTCGTGAACCTCTGTTATAACAGTGCTGAGCCATCTTCTCAAACCTCTGTGATAACAGTGCTGAGCAATATTCTCGAACCTCTGTTTTACCGATGCAGAGCACCTACTCTAACCACTGTGAAAAGAGTGCTGATTTACCTTCTCGAACCTCTGTTACAAATGTGCAAAGGCACCTTCTCAAACTTCTGTTAAAGCAGTGGTGAGTTACCTTTCTGAACCTCTGTTATAACAGTGCTTAGCCGCCTTCTCAGACCTCTGTTATAATAGTGCTGAGCCACCTCCTCGAACACCTGTTAAAACAGCGCTGAGCCGCCTTGATCAAAAAGTTGAACTACCTTCTTGACCATGTGTTATAACAGTGCTGAGCTACCTTGTTGAATCTCTGTTACAACAGTGCTGAGCTACCTTGTTGAATCTCTGTTATAACAGTGCTGAGCAACCTTGTTGAATTTCTTTACAACAGTGCTGAGCTGCCTTGTTGAACCTCTGTTACAACAATGCTGAGCTGCCTTGTTGAATCTCTGTTATAACAGTGCTGAGCTACCTTGTTGAATCTCTGTTATAACAGTGCTGAGCTACCTTGTTGAATCTCTTTTACAGCTGTGCTGAGCTACCGTGTTGAATTTCTGTTACAACAATGCTGAGCTACCTTGTTGAATCTCTGTTACAACAATGCTGAGCTACCTTGTTGAATCTCTGTTATAACAGTGCTGAGCTGCCTTGTTGAATCTCTGTTACAACAGTGCTGAGCTACCTTGTTGAATCTCTGTTATAACAGTGCTGAGCGACATTGTTGAATCTCTGTTACAACAGTGCTGAGCTACTTTATTGAATCTGTTACAACAGTGCAGAGCTACCTTGTTGAATCTCTGTTACAATAGTGCTGAGCTACCTTGTTGAATCTCTGTTGCAACAATGCTGAGCTACCTTGTTGAATCTCTGTTACAACAATGCTGAGCTACTTTATTGAATCTGTTACAACAGTGCTGAGCTACCTTGTTGAATCTCTGTTGCAACAATGCTGAGCTACCTTGTTGAATCTCTGTTACAACAATGCTGAGCTACCTTGTTGAATCTCTGTTACAACAATGCTGAGCTACCTTGTTGAATCTCTGTTGCAACAGTGCTGAGCTACCTTGTTGAATCTCTGTTGCAACAGTGCTGAGCCAGCTTGTTGAATCTCTGTTACAACAGTGCTGAGCTACCTTGTTGAATCTCTGTTACAACAGTGCTGAGCTACCTTGTTGAATCTCTGTTATAACAGTGCTGAGCGACCTTGTTGAATCTCTGTTACAACAGTGCTGAGCTACCTTGTTGAGCTACCTTGTTGAATCTCTGTTACAACAGT
>NW_025201752.1:0-7318 GCF_004010195.1 Chiloscyllium plagiosum
GTGCAGGTTAGGGTGGATTGGCCGTGCGACATTACCCATAGTGTTCAGGAGATGTGTAGGTTAGGGTGGATTGGTCATGATAAATGACCCCATAATGTTCAGGGATGTGTAGGTTAGGGTGGATTGGCCATGCTACGTTACCCATAGAGCCCATGGATGTGTAGGTTATGATGGATTGACCATGCTAAATTACTCCATAGTGCTCAGGGGATGTTTGGTTAGGGTGGAGTGGCCATGCTAAATGACACCATAGTGTTCAGGGATGTGTAGGTTAGGGTGGATTGGCCATGCTAAATTGCCCATAGTGCTCAGAGATGTGCAGGTTTGGATGGATTGGCCTAGCTAAGATACCTATAGTGCATAGTGATGTGTAGGTTAGGGCGGATTGGCCAAGGTAACTTACCCACAGTGAACAGGGATGTGTAGATTAGGGTGGATTGGCCATGCTAAATTACCCATAGTGTTCAGAGATGTGCAGGTTAGGGTGGATTGGCAAAGCTAAATTACCCATAGTGGCCAGGGATGTGCAGGTTAGGGTGGATTGGCCATGCTAAATTACCCATAGTGTTCAGGGATGTGTAGGTTAGGGTGGATTGGCCATGCTAATTTACCCACAGTGCCCAGGGATGTGCAGGTTAGGGTGGATTGGCCATGCTAAATTACCCCATAGTGTTCAGTGATCTGCAGGTTACGGTGTATTGGCCAAGCTAAATTACCCATCGTGCACAGGGATGTGTGGGTTCGGGTGGATTGGCCATGCTAAATTACTCCATAGTGTTCAGGGGATGTGTACGTTAGGGTGGTTTGGCCATGCTAAATTGCCGGATAGTGTTCAGGGTTTGCAGATTAGGGTGGATTGGCCATGCTAAATTACCCATAGTGTTCAGGGAAGTGCAGGTTAGGGTGGATTGGCCATGCTAAATTACCCATAGTGCTCAGGGATGATTACGTTAGGGTGGGTTGACCATGCTAAATTACCCCATAGAGTTCAGGGGATGTGTAGGTTAGGGTGGATTGGCCATGCTAAATTACCCCATAGTGTTCAGGAATGTGTAGGTTAGGGTGGATTGGCCATGCTAAATTTCCCATAGTGTTCAGGGATGTGCAGGTTAGGGTGGATTGGCCATGCTAAATTTCCAATATTGTTCAGCAATGTGCAGGTTAGGGTGGATGGTCCATGGTAAATTATCCATAGAGTTCAGGGATGTGCAGGTTAGGGTGGATTGTCCGAGCTAAATGACCGCATAATGTTCAGGGATGTGCAGGTAAGGGTGGATTAGCCGTGCTAATATACCCCATAATGTTCAGGGATGTGCAGGTAAGGGTGGATTAGCCATGCCTAATTACCCATGGTTGGAAATGTGTTGCTGGAAAAGCACAGCAGGTCAGGTAGCATCCAGGGAACAGGAGAATCGACGTTTCGGGCATAAGCCCTTCTTCAGGAATGCTAAATTACACATAGTGTTCAGGGATGTGTAGGTTAGGGTGGATTGGTCATGCTAAATTACCCATAGTATTCAGGGATGTGTAGGTTCGGGTGGATTGGCCATGATACATTAACTTATAGTGTTCAGGGATGTGCAAGTTAGAGTGGATTGGCCATGATAAATTCCCCCATAGTATTCAGGGATGTACAGGTTAGGGTGGATTGGCCATGCTAAATTACCCATAGTGTTCAGGGATGTGTAGGTTAGGGTGGATTGGCCATGCTAAATTACCCCACAGTGTTCGGGATATGTAGGTTAGGGTGTATTGGCCATGCTAAATTACCCAGACTGCTCAGGGATGTGTGGGTTAGGGTGGATTGGCCATGCTAAATTACACATAATGCTCAGAGATGTGTCGGTTAGTGTGGTTTGGCCATGCTAAATTACCCATTGTTTTCAGAGATGTGCAGGTGGGGTGGATTGGCCATGCTAAATTACCCATAATGTTCAGGTTAGAGTGGATTGACCATGCTAAATTACCCATAGTGTTCAGGGATGTGCAGGTTAGTGTGGATTGGCCATGCTAAATTACCCATAGTGTTCAGGGGATGTGTAGGTTAGGGTGGATTGGTCATGCTATATTACCCATAGTGTTCAGGAATGTGTAGTTTAGGGTGGATTGGCAATGCTAAATTACCCCATAGTGTTCATGGATGTGCAGGTTAGGATGGATTGGCCATGCTAGATTACGTTATAGTGTTCAGGGATTTGCAGGTTAGGGTGGATTAGCGATGCTAAATTACCCATAATTTTCAAGGGATGTGTAGGTTAGGGTGGATTAGCGATGCTAAATTACCCCAAAGTGTTCGGGATATGCAGGTTAGAGTGGATTGACCATGCTAAATTACTCCATAGTTTTCAGGGGATGTGCAAGTTAGGGTGGATTGGCCATGCTAAATTATCCATAGCATTCAGGGATGTGCAGGTTAGGGTGGATTGGCCATGCCTAATTATCCATAGTGTTCAGGGATGTGCAGGTTAGGGTGGATTGGCCATGCTAAATTACCCATAGTGTTCAGGGATGTGCAGGTTGGGGGGATTGGCCATGCTAAATTACCCTATAGTGTGCAGGGATGTGTGGGTTAGTGTGGATTGGCCGTGCTAAATTACCCCATAGTGTTCAGAGATGTGCAGGTAAGGGTGGATTAGTCATGCCTAATTACCCATAGTGTTCAGGGATGTGCAGGTTGGGGGGATTGGCCATGCTAAATTACCCTATAGTGTGCAGGGATGTGTGGGTTAATGTGGATTGGCCATGCTAAATTACGCAAAGTGTTCAGGGATGTATAGGTTAGGGTGGATTTGCTATGCTATATTTCCCATAGTGTTCAGGGATGTGCAGGTTAGGGTGGATTGGCCTAGCTAAGATACCTATAGTGCACAGTGATGTGTAGGTTAGGGTGGATTGGCCATGCAAAATTACCCATAGTGTTCAGAGATGTGCAGGTTAGGGTGGATTGGCCAAACTAAATTACCCATAGTGGCCAGGGATGTGCAGGTTAGGGTGGATTGGCCATGCTAAATTACCCATAGTGTTCAGGGATGTGTAGGTTAGGGTGAATTGGCCATGCTAATTTACCCACAGTGCCCAGGGATGTGCAGGTTAGGGTGGATTGGACGTACTAAATTACCCCATAGTGTTCAGTGAACTGCAGGTTACGGTGTATTGGCCAAGCTAAATTACCCATAGTGCACAGGGATGTGTGGGTTCGGGTGGATTGGCCATGCTAAATTACCCATAGTGTTCAGGGGATGTGTAGGTTAGGGTGGATTGGCCATGCTAAATTGCCGGATAGTGTTCAGGGTTTGCAAATTAGGGTGGATTGGCCGTGCTAAATTACCCATAGTGCCCAGGGATGTGCACCTTCGGGTGGATTGGCCATGCGAAATTACCCCATGGTGTTCAGGGATGTGCAGGTTAGGGTGGAATGGCCATGCTAAATTACCCATAGCGCTCAGGGATGTGTAGGTTAGGGTGGATTGGCCATGCTAAATTACCCATAGTGTTCAGTGATGTGTAGGTTAGGGTGGATTGGCCATGCTAAATTACCCATAATGCTCAGAGATGTTTAGGTTAGTGTGGTTTGGCCATGCTAAATTACCCCATAGTTTTCAGGGATGTGCAGATTAGGGTGGATTGGCCATGCTAAATTACCCATAGTGTTCAGGGATGTGTAGGTTAGGGTGGATTGGTCATGCTAAATTACCCATAGTGTTCAGGAATGTGTCGGTTACGGTGGATTGGCAATGCTAAATTACCCCATAGTGTTCATGGATGTGCAGGTTAGGATGGATTGGCCATGCTAGATTACGTTATAGTGTTCAGGGATGTGCAGGTTAGGGTGGATTGGCCATGCTAAATTACCCATAGTGTTCAGGGATGTGCAGGTATGGGTGGAATGGCCATTCTAAATTATCCATTGAGATCAGGGATGTGCAGGTTAGGGTGGATTGGCCGTGCTAAATTACCCATAGTGTTCAGGGATGTGCAGGTATGGGTGGAATGGCCATTCTAAATTATCCATTGAGATCAGGGATGTGCAGGTTAGGGTGGATTGGCCGTGCTAAATTACCCATAGTGTTCAGGGATGTGCAGGTTAGGGTGGATGATCCATGCTAAATTACCCCATAGTGTTCAGGGATGTGCAGGTTAGGGTGGATTGGCCATGCTAAATTTCCCCATAGTGTTCAGGAATGTGTAGGTTAGGGTGGATTGGCCATGCTAAATTTCCCATAGTGTTCAGGGATGTGCAGGTTAGGGTGGATTGGCGATGCTAAATTTCCCATAGTGTTCAGGGATGTGCAGGTTAGGGTGGATTGGCCATGCTAAATATCCAATATTGTTCAGCAATGTGCAGGTTAGGGTGGATGGTCCATGGTAAATTATCCATAGAGTTCAGGGATGTGCAGGTTAGGGTGGATTGTCCAAGCTAAATGACCGCATAATGTTCAGGGATGTGCAGGTAAGGGTGGATTAGCCGTGCTAAATTACCCCATAATGTTCAGGGATGTGCAGGTAAGGGTGGATTAGCCATGCCTAATTACCCATGGTTGGAAATGTGTTGCTGGAAAAGCGCAGCAGGTCAGGTAGCATCCAGGGAACAGGAGAATCGACGTTTCGGGCATAAGCCCTTCTTCAGGAATGCTAAATTACCCATAGTATTCAGGGATGTGTAGGTTCGGGTGGATTGGCCATGATACATTAACTTATAGTGTTCAGGGATGTGCAAGTTAGAGTGGATTGGCCATGATAAATTCCCCCATAGTATTCAGGGATGTACAGGTTAGGGTGGATTGGCCATGCTAAATTACCCATAGTGTTCAGGGATGTGCAGGTTAGGGTGGATTGGCCATGCTAAATTACCCATAGTGTTCAGGGTATGTGTAGGTTAGGGTGGATTGGTCATGCTATATTACCCATAGTGTTCAGGAATGTGTAGGTTAGGGTGGATTGGCAATGCTAAATTACCCCATAGTGTTCATGGATGTGCAGGTTAGGATGGATTGGCCATGCTAGATTACCTTATCGTGTTCAGGGATGTGCAGGTTAGGGTGGATTAGCGATGCTAAATTACCCATAATTTTCATGGGATGTGTAGGTTAGGGTGGATTAGCGATGCTAAATTAACCCAAAGTGTTCGGGATATGCAGGTTTGAGTGGATTGACCATGTTAAATTACTCCATAGTTTTCAGGGGATGTGCAGGTTAGGGTGGGTTGGCCATGCTAAATTATCCATAGCATTCAGGGATGTGCAGGTGAGGGTGGATTGGCCATGCCTAATTATCCATAGTGTTCAGGGACGTGTAGGTTAGGGTGGATTGGCCATGCTAAATTACCCCACAGAGTTCAGGGATGTGCAGGTTAGGTTGTATTGGCCAAGCTAAATTACCCCACAGAGTTCAGGGATGTGTGGGTTAGGGTGGATTGGCCATGCTAAATTTCCCATAGTGGCCATGGATGTGCAGGTTAGGGTGGATTGGCCATGCTAAATTACCCCACAGAGTTCAGGGATGTGCAGGTTAGGGTGGATTGGCAAAGCTAAATTACCCATAGTGTTCAGGGATGTGCAGGTCTGGGTGGAATGGCCATTCTAAATTATCCATTGAGATCAGGGATGTGCAGGTTAGGGTGGATTGGCCATGCTAAATTACCCCATAGTGTTCAGGGATGTGCAGGTTAGGGTGGATTGGCAATGCTAAATTTCCCATCGTGTTCAGGGATGTGCAGGTTAGGGTGGATTGGCCGTGCTAAATTGCCCCATAGTGTTCAGGGGACGTGTCGGTTAGGATGGATTGGCCATGCTAAATTGCCCCATAGTGTTCAGGGATGTGCAGGTTAGGGTGGATTGGCCATGCTAAATTACCCATAGTGTTCAGGAGATGTGTAGGTTAGGGTGGATTGGTCATGATAAATTACTCCATAGTGCTCAGGGGATGTTTGGTTAGGGTGGAGTTGCCATGCTAAATTACCCCATAGTGTTCAGGGATGTGTAGGTTAGGGTGGATTGGCCATGCTAAATTACCCATAGTGTTCAGGGATGTGTAGGTTAGGGTGCATTGGCCATGCTAAATTACCCATACTGCACAGGGATGTGTGGGTTAGTGTGGAGTGACCATGCTAAATTACCACATAGTGTTCAGGGATGTGCAGGTTCGGATGGATTGGCCATGCTACATTACCTTATAATGTTCAGGGATGTGTAGGTTCGGATGGATTGGCTATGTTAAATTTCCCATAGTGTTCAGGGATGTGCAGGTTAGGGTGGATTGGCCATGCTAAATTACCCATAATGTGCAGGTTAGAGTGGATTGACCATGCTAAATTACCCCATAGTGCTCAGGGATGTGCAGGTTAGGGTGGATTGGCCATGCTAAATTACACATAGTGTTCAGGGATGTGTAGATTAGGGTGGATTGGCCATGATACATTACCTTATAGTGTTCAGGGACATGCAAGTTTGGGTGGATTGGCCATGCTAAATTCCCCCATAGTGCTCAGGGATGTGCAGGTTAGGGTGGATTGGCCATGCTAAATTACCCCATAGTGTTCAGGCATATGCAGGTTAGGGTGCATTAGCCATGCTAAATTACCCCATAATGTTCAGGGGATGTGTAGGTTAGGGTGGAATGGCCATGCTAAATTACCCCATAGTGTTCAGGGGATGTGTAGGTTTGGGTTGATTGGCCATGCAAAATTACCCATAATGTTCAGGTTCGAGTGGATTGACCATGCAAAATTACCCATAGTGTTCAGGGATGTGCAGGTTAGGGTGGATTGGCCATGCTAAATTACCCAATATTGTTCAGGAGATGTGCAGCTTAGGATGGATTGGCCATGCTAGATTACCTTATAGTGTTCAGGGATGTGCAGGTTAGGGTGGATTGGCCATGCTAAATTGCCCCATAGTGCTCAGGGATGTGCAGGTTAGGGTGGATTGGCCATGCTAAATTACCCCATAGTGTTCAGGGATGTGCAGGTTAGGGTGGATTATCCATGCTAAATTACCCATAGTGCTCAGGGATGTGTAGGTTAGGGTGGATTGGCTATGCTAAATTTCCCATAGTGTTCAGGGATGTGCAGGTATGGGTGGAATGGCCATTCTGAATTATCCATTGAGATCAGGGATGTGTAGGTTAGGGTGGATTGGCCATGCTAAATTACCCAATATTGTTCAGGAGATGTGCAGGTTCGGATGGATTGGCCATGCTAGATTACCTTATAGTGTTCAGGGATGTGCAGGTTCGGATGGATTGGCCATGCTAGATTACCTTATAGTGTTCAGGGATGTGTAGGTTTGGGTGGATTGGCCGTGCTAAATTACCCCACAGA
>NW_025201753.1:0-6080 GCF_004010195.1 Chiloscyllium plagiosum
CTTTTCCTTGAATAAGCTCCACATTTCTAATGTCCCTATCCTCTGCAGTTTCCTTCCCCATCCTGTGCTTCCTAAATCTTGCCTAATCGCATTGTAATTGCCTTTCCCCCAGCTGTCACTCTTGCCCAGTGGTATACACCTATCCCTTTCCATCATTTTCTATCACTAAAGTAAACTTAGGATGGAGATGAGGAGACATTTGTTCACCCACAGAGTGGTGAATCTGTGGGATTCATTACCACAGGAAGGAGTTGATGTCAATACATTGAATGTATTCAAGAGGCAGCTAGATGTAGCACTTGGGGTTAATGGGATCAAAGGTTATGGGGAGAAAGCAGGATTAGGTAACTGAGTTGGACAATCAGCTGTGATTGGGAGGAATGATGGAGCAGGCTCGATGGGCTGAATGGCCTCCTCCTGCTCCTGTCTTCTATGGTTCTATGTTTCTGCAAAGTATTCATTTAGAACTTTCACTATATCTTTTGACTCCACATACAAATTAACACTCTGATGTTGTGAAGTTGAAGGCATTTACTGTACCTTTAAGAAAGAATGAAAGTTGTTTTGGCAATGAGAGTTTGCACCTGTCATGTGACTCATTCCTGATGAAGGGCTCCAGCCTGAAACATCAATTTTCCTGCTCCTCAGATACTGCCTGACCTGCTGCGGCTTTCAGCAACACATTCTCAACTCTAATCTCCAGCATCTGCAGACCTCACTGTCACCTGTCATGTGACTGACTAGTAGTCTCAAAGTGTACTGGAAGATTGAACATATGCAACATTTGGCTGCTATTTTACACAACAATTTGAATTTAACCAATTAGTTTAAATTATGCCCCATGATACTAAAACCCAATCAATTTGAATTTTACTGTTTTGACAATATTGAACCAATGAGATTTGTTTGGGGTACAAATAAGCCAGAAATTTGAGACTTTGCCAGAGAGAGAGAGAGAGAGAGCAGCCTGTCATCCAGAGAGAGACTGCCATTCAAAACACTCTCTATCAAACGGACCTTTCTCGTATGAAAATCTTTGCAGCAAAATGACCCAGGGAGATCTACAGCTGAAAGGAGACAGATGCCATTGACAACAGCTGCTGTGTGAAAGTTAAGTTGCTGTAAATTTAATAGGGGCTTTATTGGATCAGGATATTGTTATAGAGTGGGAGGGAGGTTGATAACAAACCTTTAAGAGAAAGAAGGCTGAGAGCTGTAAATAGTTGTTGTTAATGTTCACTTTTCGAGTTTAAGAATAAAATTGATATTTCTTTCTTTAAATAGTGGGATTTGAGTAGTTCTCTGTCACTCATACTTTAAAAGATTTTGAGGAAAGCTGAGCTTTTCTGGGTGTTTAGTTTAATTAGCAGAAGGGTTCACCGCTGGATCATAATACTGGTCCTCATTGGTCTCCACTCTTTCCTCATTATCTTTTTACAATAATGTACCCCTTGGAACTTTCTTTTATTTCAACTGCCTGTATCCTTCCATGTTCCTTCCTTCTAAGTTCCCTTTTGCACATTCTGTACTCCTCTGGGACTTCTGCTGTTTCGAACCCTTGGTATTTGTTTTAAGGCTCCAGTTTCTCTCTCTCCAATGCTTATATCCCTCAGTATCCAGAGGGAGGTCACAGGATTCGATGGTCCCACCATGTTCTTCATTGGAACATGTTGGCCCTGTACTCTCCCTATTTCCTTCTTAAATGCATCCCACTATTCTGAGACAGATTTACCTGAAAGTATCTGCTTCCTGTCCACTCTGATCTTAACTCAGCCAGAACTTTGACTGGAGGCCCATCCTTATTCATTTCGAAAACAATCTTGAATCAAAATGAGTTTTGATTCTCTATCTGCATCAATGCTCTCCCACTGAGATTCAACCACTTGGCCAGCTTTATTACCAACATTAAATCCAGGATTGCCCACTCTCTTGCAGGATCTTTTGCCTGCTGGCTAAAAATCCTGTTCAGGACTTCAGCTCCATCGAAACCTTTCACACTCTGATTCACCCAATGTATGAGGAAAGCTCATGGCTTTATGTTATTATCACTGGACTAGTTCTCCAGAAACTCAGCCAATGACCTGGGTTTGCCACAGAATTTGAATTCAATATAATAAAACTCTGGAATTGAGAGCCTAATAATAGCCATGAAACCACTGTCGATTGTCAAAACAAAAAACATTTACCTCATTAATGTCCTTTAAGAAAGGAAACTGCCATCTTTATCTGATTATTTGTGACTCCAGACCCACAACATGTGATTGACTCTTATCTAGCCTCTGGGTAATTAGGGATGAAGGATGACCTGGTCTGTGACCCCAACATCCGATGAATAAAGTTTTAAAAGTCCTCCAAACAGGGCATCCGTGAGGCGCTGTGGGCCATCAACAACAGCAGCAGAATTGTGCCCAATCACAATCTGTAACCTCATGGTCTGGCATATCCCCCACTCAACCATTACCATAAAGCCAGGGGATTAACATGGTTCAATGGAGAGTGCAGGAGACCATGCCAAGAACAGCACCAGGCACACCTGAAGATGAGGTGTCAACCTGGGAAAGCCACCGAACAGGACTACTTACACATCAAATGGCATAAGCAGCAAATGATAGATAGAGCTAAGCAATCCCACAACCAACGGATCAGATCTAAGCTCTGCAGTCCTGCCACATCTAGTCGTGAATGGTGGTGGGCGATTCAATAACTCATTGTAAGAGGAGTCTCCATGAATATCCCTATTCTCAGTGATGGAGGAACCCAGCACATCAGTGCAAAAGATAAGGCTGAAGCTCTAGAATTGCAGAGTGCATGATCTATTTCAGCCTCCTCCAGTAACACAGATACCAGTGGACCATAGGAGGAAACCAGAACACCCGGAGGAAACCCACGCAGACACAGGGAGAATGTGCAAACTCCACACAGGCAGTTGCCTGAGGCTGGAATTGAACCCGGGTCCCTGGTGTGGTGAGGCAGCAGTGCTAACCAACGAGCCACCAAGTCACCCCTTTCTTAAAATCTTATCCACGAGCCACGAAACATGGGTCTCACACCCCCGGTCTCTATTCCAAACAGATTACCAAAAGTCAGTACTGATTCTCCTTCCAGGCATAATTCACCCAGTCTGGATATGCCAGGCCATGAGGTTACAGACTGTGCTGGAGCACAATTCTGCTGCTGTTGATGGCCCACAGCGCCTCATGGTGGCCCAGTATTGATTTGTTAGATTGGTCCAAAGTCTGTCACACAACATGATGGAGAAGGCAACGTGAAGGCGTCGTTTCATGTCTGCATCTGTCTGTGTGGTGGTCACTCTTATCGATACTGTCATGGACAAGTGCATCTGCAGATGACAGATTGGTAAAGATGGCACAGAAGTGAAAGAGAGCAAGTTAAACAGAAACGACAAGCAAGAGCACAGCACAGAAAGAGGGAAAAAATGCATTTATTTCAATTCAAGAGGCCCGACCAGAAAGGCAAACAAACTCAGGGCACATGAATGGGTACATGGGCCTGGGATATTATAGCTATTACAGAAACATGGCAGAGACAGGGAAAGAATAGCAAGGGTTTAGACGGATAGGGGCCAAATGATGGCAAAGCATTTGACAAGGGAGACTGGTTAGCAAGGTTAGATCTCACAGAATACAGGGAGAACTAGGATGGCACGGTGGCTAGCACTGCTGCCTCGTAGCGCCAAGGTCCCAGGTTTGATTCCAGCCTCGGGTGACTGTCTGTGTGGAGATTGCACATTCTCCCCGTGTCTGTGTGGGTTTCCTCTGGTTGTTTTGGTTTTCTCCCACAGTCCAATGATGTGCAGGTCAGGTGAATTGGCCATGCTAAATTGCCCATAGTGCTAGGTGCATTAGGCAGGGGGAAATGGCTCTGGGTGGGTTACTCTTTGGAGGGGCTGCTGTGGACTGGTTGGGCCAAAGGACCTGTTTCCCCACTGAAGGGAATCTAATCTAACTCACCATTTGGATACAGAACTGGCTCAAAGATAGAAGACGGAGGGTGATGGTGGAGGGCTGTTTTTCAGACTGGAGGCCTGTGACCAATGGAGTGCCACAAGGATCGGTGCTGGGTCCTCCTACTTTTCATCATTTACATAAATGATTTGGATGTGAACGTAGGAGGTATACTTAGTAAGTTTGCAGATGTCACCAAAATTGGAGGTGTAGTGGACAGCGAA
The DNA here is from genome assembly GCF_004010195.1 of Chiloscyllium plagiosum. Taxonomy (NCBI): domain Eukaryota; kingdom Metazoa; phylum Chordata; class Chondrichthyes; order Orectolobiformes; family Hemiscylliidae; genus Chiloscyllium; species Chiloscyllium plagiosum. Next base: position 4,190 of record NW_025201753.1, read on the forward strand.
GAAGGTTACCTCAGATTACAACAGGATCTTGATCAGATGGGCCAATGGGCCAAGGAGTGACAGTTGGAGTTTAATTCAAATAAATGCGAGGTGCTGCATTTTAGAAATCAGGACAGGACTTATACACTTTGTGGTAAGGTCCTGGGGAGTGTCGCTGAACAAAGAGACCTTGGAATGCAGGTTCATAGCTCCTTGAAAGTGGAGTCGCAGGTAGATAGGATAGTGAAGAAGGCATTTGGTATGCTTTCCTTTATTGGTCAGAGTACTGAGTAAAGGAGTTGGTTCGTCATGTTGTGGCTGTACAGGACATTGGTTCGGCTACTTTTTGAATATTACGTGCAATTATTGGAAGGACGTTGTGAAATTTGAAAGGGTTCAGAAAAGATGTACTCGGGTGATGCAAGGGTTGAAGGATTTGAGCTACAGAGAGAGGCTGAACAGGCTGGGGCTGTTTTCCCTGGAGCATCGGAGGCTGAGGGGTGACCTTATAGGTTTATAAAATCATGAGGTGCAGGGTAAATAGACAAAGTCTTTTCCCAGAGGTGGGGGAGACCAGACTAGAGGGCATAGGTTTAAGGTGAAAGGGGAGAGATTTGAAAAGGACCTAAGGGGCAATCCTTTCAAACAGAGTGTATGGAATGAGCTGCCAGTGGAAGTGGTGGAGGCTGGTACAATTGTAGCATTTAAAAGGCAACTGGATGGGTATATGAATAGGAAGGGTTTGGAGGGATATGGGCCAGGTATTGGCAGGTGGGACGAGATTGAGTTGGAATATGTGATCGGCATGGATGGGTTGGACCAAGATAGGAAAAAGAAGAAAAGAAACTGAAAGAAAAGTGGTAGGAAATACCGAGCCCTGGGCCCCACTGTCATCTTACCGGTAACCCAGGTAAAGGCAGAGCAATAGTTACTGTCTACGTGGTCTTTAGAAAGGCATTCAACAAGGTTCCGTACGGTCAATAGGTTAGTGAGATTAGGTGAGATGGGATCCAGGGGGAGCTAGCCAACTGGACACAAACGTGGCTGATGGTAGGAGGTGGAGGGTTGGTCTTTGGATTGGAGGCTATGATCATCAGTTTGCCGCAAAGATCAGTATTGGATCCATTGTTGCTTGTTATTGATATGAATGATTTGGTTGAGAATTTGGAGGCATGGTTACTAAGTTTGCAGATAACGCCAAAATTGATGGTATAGTGGACAGTGAAGAGTGTTATCTGAGAGTACAATGGGATCTTCATCAATTGGGCCAATGGGTCAAGATGTGACGGGTGGAGTTTAATATAAATGTTGCATTTTAGTATAACAAACCAGTGCAGGATTTATACAGTAAATGGCTGGGCCCTGGGGAGTGTTAGCAAATAGATAGACCTATGGGGTGCAGGTACATAGTTCCTTGAAAGTGGTGTCACAAGTAGACAAGATCGTGAAGAAGGCATTTGGCACATTTTCCTTCATTGGTCAGAATCCCCAGGACCTGATCAGGTATACCTGAGAACTCTATGGGAAGCAAGAGAAGTGATTTCTGGGCCCCTTGCTGAGATATTTGTATCATCGACAGTCACAGGTGAGATGCCCAAAGACTGGAGGTTGGCTAACATGGTGCCACTGTTTAAGAAGGGCGGTAAAGACAAGCCAGGGAACTATAGACCAGTGAGCCTGACCTCGGTGGTGGGCAAGTTGTTGGAGGGAATCCTGAGGGACAGGATGTACAAGTATTTGGAAAGGCAAGGACTGATTAGGGATAGTCAACATGGCTTTGTGCGTGGGAAATCATGTCTCACAAACTTGATTGAGTTTTTTGAAGAAGTAACAAAGAAGATTGATGAGAGCAGAGCAGTAGATGTGATCTATATGGACTTCAGTAAGGCGTTTGACAAGGTTCCCCATGGGA
>NW_025201753.1:6393-7318 GCF_004010195.1 Chiloscyllium plagiosum
TTCCTATCGGAAAGATGTTGTGAAACTTGAAAGGGTTCAGAAAAGATTTACAAGGATGTTGCCAGGGTTGGAGGATCTGAGCTACAGGGAGAGGCTGAACAGGCTGGGGCTGTTTTCCCTGGGGCGTCGGAGGCTGAGGGGTGACCTTATAGAGATTTATAAAATTATGAGGGGCATAGATAGGATAAATAGGCAAAGTCTTTTCCCTGGGGTCAGGGAGTCCAGAACTAGAGGGCATAGGTTTAGGGTAAGAGGCAACTTTTTCACACAGAGGGTGGTGCGTGTATGGAATGAGCTGCTAGAGGAAATGGTGGAGGCTGGTACAATTACAGCATTTAAATGGCATCTGGATGAGTATATGAATAGGAAGGGTTTGGAGGGATATGGGCCGGGTGTTAGCAGGTGGGACTAGATTGGGATATCTGATCGGCATGGACCAGCTGGACTGAAGGGTCTGTTTCCATACTGCACATCTCTATGACTCTAAGATTCTATGACCTTCAATCCCTTGAGAAACACTGGGGAACATTGTGTTATATTGGTGAGCACAGTTAGTCCACTTTGTTACTTCAGTGAGAGATGTTCCATGCTCAGACCATGTACTTTTGTTTCTCTGTTCTCTGACGTAGGACGTTGAGCATACAACAAGCACCAGTTTAGAACTGAGAGTGAGACTCAGGAACAAACCCATTGTTCTGAACAATTTACATTGTCAGTGATGTTTCTTTTACATTACAATGCCCAGAATTTGCAACTTAATTACTCCCTCTCCTCAGCGATCAGTTTGTGAAATTCACAGACTGTCATGTCCACACCAATGCCCTGCACAAAATGGGTTTCCATACGGTTTATTCAAGCCTCTTGCAAAGTTTGACTGTTTCATGTAAACACATACAAGCCAAGGCACTTCACCGGGAAAGTAGGA
>NW_025201754.1:0-7319 GCF_004010195.1 Chiloscyllium plagiosum
AACCTGTCCCCTCACATTTCCTGTGTCACTCTCCATCTGACACCCTCAAAGTGTCTGCGTCACTGTCACCCTGAACACGTCACACTTACCGCATGGGTGTCTACCTGAAACCTCACATTTATTGCGTCACTATCATCCTGAGCGGCTCACACTTACTGCGTCACTAGCACACCAACACTCTCACCTTTACTGCATCACTATTAGCCTGGCCCGCTCACAGGTTTTTCATCGCTACAACCCTAACCCACTCACAATTGCTATGTTGCCATCAGCCTGAACCCCTCACTATCACGCTGACCAAGCTCACAATTACAGCATCACTATCAACCTGACCCCCTCACAGTTTCTCTGTCATTATCACCCTGACCCTCTCACACGTAATGCGTCACGTCACACTGAGACACTCACATTTTTGCGTCGTTATCAGCCGGACCCGCCGGCACACAGCGTCACTATCAACCTGGCCCCTCACACTTGCATGCCTCAATATCAGCGTGAACCCCTCACACTTACTGCATTACTGTCCATCTGCCATCCTCATACTGCACCAGTTTCACCTTAACATCCTCATTTTTACTGCGTCACCATCAGCCTGACAGCCACACACATATTGCGTCACTATCAGTGACGCCGTCGCACCTCCTCTGTTAATATCACCCTCACTCCTAAAACCTAGTGCGTCACTATCAGCCTGACTCCATCACAATTTTTGTGTCAGTATCAGACTGACACCTCACGCTTACCATGTTACTAAAACTCTGCCCCATCACACTGACTGCGTCACTATCAGCCTGACCCCTCAGACGTATTTCGTCACTATCACCCTGACCCACTCACACTTTTTGTATCAGTTTCAGTCTGACGCCTCGCACTTACTGTGTAACTAAACCTCTCCCCGTCACACTGACTGTGTCACTATCAGTCTGACCCCTTCATACTTACTGCGTCACTATCACCCTGACCCACTCACATAGTCTTTGCCATTTTCACCTGGCCGGCCTTATTTTTTCTGCGTCACCATCACCATAACCGCCACACACTTGTTGCGTCACTTTCAGTCACGGCCTCACACTTCCCATGTTACTATCACCCTGAATCCTTACACTCATTGTGTCAGTATCAGTCTGACCCCTCACACTTACTGTGTCACTATCAGCCTGACTCCATCACATTTATTGTGTCAGTATCAGACTGACGCCACACACTTATCTTGTCACTAAAACAATGCCCCGTCAAATTGACTGTGTCACTATCAGCCTGACCCCCTCACACTTACTGCTTCACTATCACAATGCTCCTCTCTCACTTACGACGTCATTTACACCCTGACACCCCAGACTTGCTGCGGCACTATCACACTGAGGGCCTTACACTTAGTGTCACTGTCATCCTGACCCCTTACACTTACTGCGTCACTATCACACTGGTATCTCACACCCACTGTGTCACTATCATCCTGAACCGCTTACACCTATTGCGTCACTATCACTTTGACCCCCAACACACTAACTGCATCAATATCAGCCTGACCATCTCATACATACTGCGCCACTACCCGGCTGACTCCCTCACACATACTGCGTCAATATCAGACTTACCCACTCATGCTTACTGCGTCACTATCACCCTGACTCCCCACTCTTACTGCGTCAAGATCATTGTGCTCCCATACACTTACAGCGTAACTATCATCCTGACAATGTCACACTTACTGCGTCAAGATCAGCCTGATACCCTCAAACTTAATGTGTCACTATCAGCTTCAACACTCACATTTACTGCCTCACTTCTAGTACTACCCCTGCACACTTACTACATCCCTATCCGCCTTAGCCCCTCGCATTTACTTCATCACTATCAGCCTGAGACACTCACGCTTACAACTTTACTACAACCTGCGTCAGTATAAGCCTGGCCCCTCAAATGTTCTGTGTCACTATCACACTGACATCTCACACTCACTGCGTCACTATCACTCTGACCCCTCACAATTATTGCATCACTACAACCTGACCCCCTGAAAGCATCTGCGTCACTGTCACCGTGACCCGATCACACTTGCCATGTCACCATTACAATGACACATTAACACAGTCTGCTTCACTGTCATCATGACACCTCACACTCACTGGATCACTACCATCCTCCCCCTCATACTGATCTGTCACTATCATCCAGAGCCGCTCACACTTATTGCGTTCCTATCACTCTGCTCCCACTTGCTGCGTCACTATCAGCCTGACACTCGCACACTTCCCACATCACTATCAGCCTGACCCCTCACAATTTCACCGTGTCTATCAGTCTGACTCCTCACATTTCCTGCATCACTATCACCCTGTCACTTAACACTTACTGGCCAGTATTAGCCTGACGCCCTCAACTTACTGCATCAATATCAGCCTAAACACTCACACTTACTCCGTCACCATCACGCTGACCCCCTCACACTCACTGCGTCACTATCACCCTGTCCCCTCTCACTTCCTGCATTAGGATCACTCTGACTCACGGACACTTACTGCATCACTATCAGCCTGACCCCTCACACATACTGTGACACTATCAGCCTGACCCCGCCACACTTGCTACGTCTCTATCAGCCTGATCCCATCACACCTACTGCTTCACTATCAGACTGACCCCTCACACTTACCGCATCCTTAACAGCCTGACGCCTCACACTTACTGCGTCACTATTTCCCTACCACCTCACTTTCATTGGCCACTATCAGCCTGACGCTCTCAACTTACTGTCACTAACAGCCTGAACGCACACACTAACTCCCTCACTATCACCCTGACTATCTCACACTCACTGCGTCAGTCTCTGCCTGACCCCATCACACTTACTGCGTCACTATCACCCTGCCCCCTTCCACTTTATGCGTCAGGATCAGACTGACACAGAAACACTTACTGCATCACTATCAGCCTGATCTCCTTCAATTACTGCGTCACTATCAGCCTGACAACTCACTGTTACTGCGTCACTGTCACACTGACCCCTCACACGAAGTGCTTCACTATCACCCTGACCACCTCACACTTACTGCGTCACTATTGGTCCGATCCCACAGACTTACTGCTTCACTGTCACTCTGACCCCCCTCACTGCGCAACTATCGGCCTCATCCACTCACACAGTCTGCGTCACTACCACGCTGACACCTCACCCTCATTGTGTCACTATCATCCCACTATCATCCTCACTCCATCACACTTATTGAGTCACTGTCAGCCCGATCCCTGTAATGGAAAATGATCATTTATTGTGAAATCTGTGAAACCATGGCTGAAACAAAGAAGCATGGACCTAACTTTGCAAAAAGACAGAAAAAATGTAAAGTTCAACCTATTTTACAGCTGACTCTCAAGGCCAATAATCTATTATATCAGCAGTCAATGAATTAGAAAAAGCAACTCCATGTGTGGAAAGGAACTCGACTGATCCAGGTTACTGGCTTGAGGTGTGATAAGGCAAGGCAATATATAGTATAAAGGGAATATGTGAAAACCGTCAGGCGTCCATTTTATGAGGCGTCTTGCAAATGTATCGGGTCCACTCTGCGAATTTCAAAAATAAACTTTTTCTTTCCTCTTGGTAGCATTTGCGTCGAGTCGATTGAAATTCCACGGCAGTAAACTCGGGGGCTCGCCTGGGACCCTGCGACTGGGTAAGATTTTGAAGATTCCCAGCAGGTGTACGCGCCACTGCCTTGAAGGTCTTTCACTTCATTTCCAGCGATGAATTGGCCCCTTTGCATAAGAGGACTGGGGATAAGTGGATCGCCCCAGAGTCGCGTTCCGAAGCGAATAGGGTCAGGGTAAGAGTTGTGGCTAAAGTAATCCGACATAGAGACTCGTTCGAAGAGAATAACTGAACCTGGAAGAGGGACCAGTGAACTCTCGCGCGGTATTCGAGTCAACCTCAAGGGAAAGGATTGCCGTCTCTCGAGGGTTTCAGAGACAGCAAGATTAACGGTGGTTTGAGACTTGGAGCCACCATGGGCAGCATTGGAGTCGCCAAAGCTGTACCGGTTACGTGGGTTCTTGGTTTGTGAAAACCAAGGCAATGAGGCGGTCGCGCCCAATGAGAGGGGACCTCCGGAGGTAAAAGCAAGTTATATTGGCAAAGAGAAGATCGTGAGAGAGAGAGAGAGAGAGAGAGAAAGAGAGAGACAGATAGACAGACAGAGAGACAGACAGAGAGAGATGAACACTTTTCCAATATCCATGAAAATCGGCTCCAGCAAGAGTGAACAAAAAGAGGGTCGACAGACAACTCGGAATGGTCAAGAAAAAATACAATATATGCTGAATACTTATGGCCCAGTTTCTGTAAAGCAGTTAAAAATATAAATCAAGGAATGTGTTTTTTCTGGAGGAAGGAAGTTTTAGTAACATGCAGTTGCAAATGTTGAGGTCACCGTTGGAGGAGAGAGAGAGGAGAAACGGAAGGGTAAAATAGAACCTGTGAATTAGAGAGATTATAACATGTTGAAGGCAGAGCCTGATTTCAGGGAAAGAAAATCTCGAATAAAAGATAGATCAAGTACAGGTACAAACACCAGCGCACATGCACACACACAAGGAAAACAACCTAATGAAGCTGTACAGTGTCTTAAGACTGGATCAGATCCTGACCTTAATGGGTGCCCTCGAAGAGCTACAGCCCCCCTACGAGATCCACTTCGCGAAGATTCCAAGTCAACGGTCGTCGCCTCAGGTTCTGCTGAATCATGAATAGCATATCGTACCCACAAGCAATTGAAAAGAACCCCTAAAGAATTCGAGACAATGTCCCAGTACCTGAAGCACCTCACGAAAGTCGATAACGTCTATTGTGGACTGATACCACCCAAGGACATAACGACGGCAGAGATCACACCGTTTGAGGCACACCCGAGTAGCAGCTTCATCAATGGAATGAAGTACGAAACAACAAAATAGGTAACAATATCCGTGTATTACCTGGGACACGGGAAAGCTGGATTAGATAGAACAATACGTAATACATGCTGAAAAATTGCTGGCTCAAGAGAACCATAACCGGAAATTAAAGATGGAACAGCAATGACATAAACCTCAGCTTATTATGATGCAAATGGTCTTTCAGCCGTTGGAGGGAGGAACTGCGGGACAAGTGAGAGGCACAGGTGAAGTTTGCAAAAGAGGAAGGGATCGCGGAAGTGCGCTTGCAGAGATAGATCTGGCTGGGGCTTTGTTTGCGGAGCAATGGACCACTGGTCGAGACAGTGCCCGCACAGACAGCCTCAATCGGTCCTGGAGGCTGGACAGCATGGTGACTGACAGGGGACGACTGAGGTTGAGGTGGGCAGGCCACAAGGTACAGGTAAACCTCTTTCCTTTATACTTGGCAACGAAGAATCCCTTATGCTCATCACTTCTACTAACCTAATGGGCACTGAGATGTGTCCCAACTCTATATTGAACATTGAGATTGCGAAGTGTGAACAATATGTTCAATATAACAATGATGTGTATATGTCGATGCCTACCTCTATGTTATATGTGGAAGGTACACCAGTTGCCTTTTTGGTAGATACATGGCCAGCACATTCACTCCTCAAATCAAGACAGTTCAGAGAGTTGACGCCAATAAAGATGAGTGGAATGTTCCTGAACTCAATGCAGGCATCAGGCGTCGTGATATGAGAGAGTTTTACCGCACCCATATTGTGTGAAATCAGTAATGTGTATACATTCTAATTCTCAATTTTGTTAGCGGAATTCTGTCCTTTACATTTGATGGCTCGGGATATCATAGTGAGACTGGGGTTGTATTTGCTCAGTACTCCGATGGAATTGCAGGTAATTCAAAGGGAAGATTCACAAGTGTAAACTGCAAAGTACAACCCACGACCCTGGTGTATGTCTATGAGTGGCGATTAAGCCAGAGAGCAATGAATTCATTGAGCAATTCACTCGCCCTGGAAGCGGGTAACCATGTTAATCCTATTAACACCGATTTTCCTTTGCGGGAATATGCTGCACTGCACAGCACACATACACCACGATGGCCCTGAGGAACCATAAGAGAAGTATTGGTTCAGGAGATTGGTTAAACCAGGCCAGTTGTTATTGTGCGAATTTTATTGAAGGAATGGCAGATGTGCAGTCAGTGTGAACTTATTTCAAGTACCTGTGAAGGCAAGTAAACTCTATATTTTTGATGTGGAAGGCTACGTTCCTCGCGTGTCACTGGCGAAGGTGTCCAGTGACTGGTGGCAGGATTTGGGGCCATGGGTACTAAAGGCATAAAGAACGAAATGTTGGGTGTTCTGGAACGATGTGGGTATGTGGTTTAATGCAGATGTGCGGACATATAGGAAGAAATTAATTTGTCCAACTCAGGCAATAGAACAATCGAGGTAACCCCCGCTAGCCCGAAAAAGCCCAGAAGGCTGGCCTAGCGTTTCCCGAAGATAAACTTCTCAGACCCAAGATTCATAACTGTCCCTACTGAATTATGGGTAAAAGGCAAACATGATGTGGGGCATATACGAGGTTGTGAATCAATACGAGTAACCACGAAGTCGGAATATCGTCTTTGCAGGGCACAATACCCGTTAAAACCCGAGGCCATGGACGTAGTTACTCCAGTCTTTCTATCCTTCCCAAAGGCGAGAGAGATAATCCCCTATGTAAACTCACCAGTGAGAACTCCCATTTTTCTGATCAAAAAGGCAAAAGTTCCAAGTGAACCGGAGGAAAGCAGGTATGTTCAAGACCTACAGGCAGTCATAACAGTGTTGTCTCGCGCGCATCAAATGTTTCCAAATCCTATACTGTATTAGTTCAACTTAGACCGGACAGTAAATGGTTCCCTGCTGTGGGTTTAGCAAATACATTTTTTAGTGTAACGATGCATCCAGAGAGTCAATTCAGGTTCGCTTTTTCATTCAAAGGGAAATCTTATGAGTTCACACGACTTTGTCAATGTTACTGTGAGTCATCCACCATATATAATGAGGCTCTACGCAGGAGTCTGGAGACTCTGGTTTTAACCCCTGGGTCTGCGCTTCTGCAATCGGTAGACGATTGCTTAATGGTAGCACCGACAGAGGAACAATGTGAGAAGGATTCCCTTGCATTGCACGAGGGAAGGGCACAAAGCCAGTCTCGCAAAGCTTCGATTTATGCAACAACAGGTGCAGTTCTTCTGTCACTTAATATCTGAACAAGGGAAGGCCATTGGCCAAGACAGAGTGCAAGTAATTCAGCAAATTCCAAGGCCTCACATAAAGAAACAATTGCTATGCTTTTTGGGCATACGCTCCTACTGAAGAACGTTT
>NW_025201755.1:0-7319 GCF_004010195.1 Chiloscyllium plagiosum
ACAGACAGTGGAGAAACTGACAGACATAGGGAGGGTTCTGTGGAACAGATGAATTTGCAGACAAGATGGTGATAATGAAGCTTGAGAATTTTCTCATGTTCCTTGCCCAGCATTGTTCCTACATCATGCCCTCAGGTTCTGAATTAAAGGCCATGAACACCTCCCTGTGCTGTTTACTGTGAGTGATCTTACCGGCTGCAGGATTTACTGAAGGCTCCAGATCTCACTCTCCATTTCTCTCTCTGGCTGACCAACTGTCTTCAATGTGGTGATGGACGAGACAGGAATTGGGAATTCTGCTGAGCCAGCGACATCAGGAATACCTACAGGAGACAGAGAAGTAGACAGAATGGGAAATTAGACTAATGCAATGATGGTTACACATGGAGAATGGCAGTGAGTCCCACAGAGATCTGGAAATCCCCAGACTCCATCCATGGCCTGTGCAGTTGCTTCCCTCTGGAGTGGAGAATGCTGTGGGCTCAGGATCTGGAGTAGCTGCAAGAGCGAGAGACACTGATAGAGACTGCAATTAGTCCCACACAGTGAGGGATATCACATGGAGAGAAACAGTGATATCAGCAGAGTGCAGGAATGTATCAGGATCACACAATGGTATAATCAGAAGTGGTTCTGACCAGTGAGCACTGCTACCAGTACTCAGGGAAGATTGAGCTATTTTATTGGGATAGGCTCCTCTGGTACCAGATTATGCACTGTGCTGTAAACGGACACAGATGAGAAGGGGGACAGGTCTGAGGTGAATGGAAATTCCCTAGTCCAAAGAGAAAGGTTGAAACATTGGAACAACATGGAGATGTGAATGAAGACCAACAGAAAGAAACAGTAAGGGACTGAGTTTAATTAAAATACGACAGTGTCAAACAGATTTGTGACAGGAAATTATTGGTTAAAATAAAGTAAATGCAATTTCCGCCCCTCACAATTCCTCATACACCGCAAGTGACATCACTTCCGCCCCTCACATCATCGCTGATGTCACACACCCAGTGACTTCCACGCCCCCTCCCCCCACTGCCGTGTTTGCCACCACTTCCGCCCCCACCAACGCCACTCACCTGCATTCTGCTGACACCACCCCCCAGGTCCCACCGTCCACATCAATTAATTTAATACACGCCATGACATCAAACACTTCTTCCACAACCTCCGCCTCAGAGCTTACTTTTACAATGAAGACTCCCGCCTATTTTCTGAGGACCCCTTTGCCGGCCTCCAATACACTCCATCCACCTGACACCCCGCGCTGGCCTATTACCTGCCTTTCGATTTCTTCATTTCCAACTTTCACCGAGACATTAACCACCTCAACCTGTCGACTCCCCTCCCCAACTCCAACCTCTCACCCTCACAACGTGCAGCCCTCCACTTCCTCTGCTCCAATACCGACCTCGCCATCAAATCAGCAGATAAAGGGGGTGCATTGGTAGTCTGGTGCACTGACCTCTACACCGCTGAAGCCATGATGCCAACTCAAAGACACCTCCTCCTACCACCCCCACTATCATGACCTACCTCCCATCACCAAACCATCATCTCCGAGAGCATACAGAACCTCATCACCTCAGGAGGAGATCTCCCACCCATAGCTTCCAACCTCATTGTCTGGGATCCCCCACTGCCCGGTTCTACCTCCTTCCCAAGATCCACAAGCCTGACAACCCTGGCCGACCCATTGTCTCAGCATGCTCCTACCCCACCGAATTCATGTCTGCCTACCTCGACATTGGCCTATCCCCCAGTGCAGGAACTACCCACATTCGTTCGAGACACCATTCACACCCTCCACTCCTCCAAGACTTCCGTTTCCCTGGCCCCCAAAGCCCCATCTTCACAATGGATATCCAATCCCTCGACACCTCCATCCATCATGACCAGGACCTCCAAGCCCTCTGTTTCTTCATCTCCCGAGGTCCACAACAGTACCCTTCCACCGATACTCTCATTCGTTTGGCTGAACTTGTCCTCACCCTGAACAATTTTTCCTTCAAATCCTCCCACTTCCTCCAGATCAAAGGGGTAGCCATGGGCACCCATATGGGCCCCAGCTATGCATGTCTCTTTGTTGGCAACGTAGAACTGTCCATCTTCCGTAGTTACAATGGCACCATTCCCGAACTCTTCCTCCGCAACATTGATGACTACATTGGCACCACCTCGTGCTCCCGCTCCCTCGTGCTTCATCAACTTCACCAACACATTCCACCCTGACCTTAAATTTACCTGGACCATCTCTGATACCTCCCTCCCCTTCCTGGACCTCTCCATCCCCATTAATTACAATCGACTTGACACCGACATTTTTTACAAACCTACCGACTCCCACAGCTACCTAGATTACATATCTTCCCATCCTACCGCCTGCAAAATTCCCAACCCCTATTCCCAATTCCTCCGCCTCCGCCGTACCTGCTCCCCAGACATCCCAAATTAATCTGGTACCATTTGCCAGCATGAACTCCATATCCCTCTAAGCCTTTCCTATTCATATATCCATCCAGAGGCCTTTTAAATGTTGTGGTTGAACTGGCCTCCACCACTTTCACTGGCAGCTCATTCCATACACGCACCACCATTTGCATGAAAAAGTTGCCTCTTAGATCCCTTTCAAATCTTTCCCCTCTCACCCTAAACCTATGCCGTCTAGTTCTGGACTCCCCCACCCCAGGGAAAACACCTTGTGTATTCACCCTATCCACACCCCTCATGATTTTATAAACCTCTATAAAGTCACCCCTCAGCCTCCGATGCTCCTTTTTCTTTTGATCAAAGTAGACAGAAATTTAAATGTGTAAATTACAAACATTTTTACTCTAAGAGACACTGGGACAGGTGACACTGTCATTCTGATCCTTTCCTCAGACATCTGGACTCATATAATATAAAAGTATGCCCTTTCCATGGGTGGTAACTGTTGTTCTTCTCAAGATAGCACAATCTTGCTGTCAAAAACTGGTAATAATTAGCAGTCTCAATCGGAGACTGATATGGGAAACAGAAAATTTACACTTTAACCTCAAAATCCTTTTGACACTTTTCAGTCAGCACCGTCCCCATGACTTGTCCTACCTGCCGATCTTCCTTTCCACCTATCCACTCCACCCTCCTCTCTGACCTATCACCTTCATCCCTATCCCCATTTACCCATTGTACTCTTTGCTACCTTCCCACATCCTCCATTCTGACCTATCACCTTCTTCCTCCCCATTCACCTATTGTACTCTATGCTGCTTTCTCCCCATCCCCACCCCTCTCTCATTTATCTTCCAACTCTGCAGGCTCCTGGCCTCTGTTCCTGATGAAGGGCTTTTGCCCGAAACATCGATTTTCCTGCTCCTCGGATGCTGCCTGACCTGCCGTGCTTTTCCAGCACCACTCTAATCTAGACTCTGGATTCCAGCATCTGCAGTCCTTGTTTTTACTTTATTGGAGGAGGAAACTACCGAGATAAGGCATGTTGTAGACACTGAACCAAGTTACAGGGATAGGGATGGTAATCTGGAATGCAGTACATTTCAGATATGTGGAGGGACTATCGGGAAGGGAGGAGGTTACAGTGATAGGATCTGTTATAGGAATTAAAAATTATTGAAGACACTGGATCACAAGACATGCCATAGATACACTGTTGCAGAGTAGTGAGTTTTAATATAATAGAACTTACATTGGGGTGGTGATTGAGCCTGGTGTGTGTGTGTGTGTGTGTACTGTGCTCCCCTCCAGCACTGTATCTATGTCATGTTGTATTACCAGATGTTTGGAGCCCTCTCATTGTTCTTTGCTCTGTGCACTGTGGGTGACCTTACTTCACTCCAGGATTTATTGAAAGCTCCAGATCTCCATTCCTTTCGCCTCTCTCTGGCAGACCAACTGCATTCAATGTGGTGATGGACGATCCACCCAGCAGCTGGGAAGGCTATTGAGTCAGGACTTTCCTGAGTACCTACAGGAGACAGAGAAATAGACAGAATGGGAAGTTAAACAGATGCAGTGAGGGTTACACATGGAGAATGGCACTGAGTTCCACAGAGGTCTTGAAAATGGAATGATATTAAGTAATAGTCCCAGATTGCTGGAAGATGTCAGGATCACACAATTGTGTCGGAAGAATGGGTCTCGCTTCATGATGCCCTGGTATCAGTTCTGAGGGATGAGCATCCAGTGAGCAGGTGAAATAATGGCCTAGTGGTATTATTGCGAGAGAATGTATCCAAAACCTCAGCTAATGTTCAGGGGAGGCAGGATTGAATCCCGCCATCTGAAAAGGAGACATTTGAAATCAATAATTTGAAAAATAATAATTAACAATCCACAAATAAGTATGAAACCATTACTGATGTACAACAAATCAAAACACTTGTCCTTTCGAGAAGGACATCAGCTCATTCACACGTGGTCTGCACAATATACCCACAGCAAAGTGTTTGCCTCTCAATTACCCTCTGAAATGGCCGAGCAAATTACTCAGCTCAAGGGCTTCTAGGACTGGGCAAGAAAGGCTGGTCAGCCAGAGACGCACACGTCCCATATCTGTTGTGGTTCCGTTCGCCGAGCTGGAAGTTTTTGTTGCAAACGTTTCGTCCCCTGGCTAGGCGACATCATCAGTGCTTGGGAGCCTCCTGCGAAGCGCTTCTTTGATGTTTCCTCCGGTGTTTATCGTGGTCTGTCCCTGCCGCTTCCGGTTGTCAGTTTCAGCTGTCCGCTGTAGTGGTTGGTATATTGGGTCCAGGTCGATGTGTTTGTTGATGGAGTTTGTGGATGAATTCCACATTATGGCTAGGGACATAACTATCGCAGAGCGACCGTGTAATGTAACTTAGTGAATGAGTAATGTCACCTGCAGAGATCCTTCGGGAAATTGTGATAAAGTGCAGTTTAAATAAATATAAAGTCTTAAAGTGAATCACAGAAAGGACAAGCTACAACTAGAAACAAAAATAGCCAATGACATGAGTTTGAGAGGAGAACTGACCATGGTAAACAGGCTAAACAGACTGAAATATGTGCCTGTAAATGAACAGTGGAAAACATTTGAAGGGACAATGCAAAATACTCAACAAAAGGACATTCAATGGAAACAGTAAAAACCTCAGCAAGAAATTCCCACTGGTCCCTCACTCAGGACAAAAGGAATCATACTAGATTATGAGGCTGAGAAGATCACCAAAAAGGACTTAAAACCCTGAAGTGAGAGAGTGTTTTAGGAGTAAATGTTATTGGATTGCAAAGGGTCTGCTCGCAGGAGGAGGGCTGTGGGAAGGGAACCATGGTCAGGATTCATTGACACGATAGGAACAGGGAGAGGTGAAGGTGCTGGAGGTGGTGAGAGTGTTACAGAGAGTGGTTAAGGTGTTACAAAGCCAGGACGGATTCCTGCAGCTGGAGGTGTTTGCAGAGGTAGGGAGGGACATCGGTATTTTTATTTATTCATTCATGGGATGTGGGTGTCACTGCCTGGAACAACGTTCTTTGACCCCACTGCTAATTACCCAGACGGTAGCTCAGAGTCAGCCATATTGCGGTGGGTCTGGAGTCACATGTCGGCCAGACCAGGTTAGAATATTTGATGTCCTCCCCTAAAGGAGGTTAGTGAACTAGATGAGTTCTTCCTTCTGATCAACAATGTTTTAATGGTGGCCCCACCAATGTTTTTTTCCAGCCACAACATGACATCCCAACTCTTACTCTGAATGCTCTCCCGAATGAAGGTAACCACCCCAAACACCTGCTTCACCAGCCTGTCTACCTGTGACACCACTTACAAAGAACTGTGTACCTACACCCCTGGGTCACTGACTGACAACGCTACCCAGGACCCGAACATTAATTGTACAAGTCCTGCCCTGGTTTGTTTCACCAAAATGGAACACCTCACATTTATCTAATTAAACTCCATCTGCTATTCTTCAGCCCACTATCCCAGCAGTAATGTTCATCCTGTTGTATCACAGATAACCTTCTTCACTGTCCACTTTACCACCACTTTCAGTGTCACCCAACACAATTTCTTACCAGGAAACCAATATTCCCATCAAAACCATTTATCCAAATGACAAACAGCGGGGGACCCACTCCACCGCTGGTCACATGCCTCCAGTCAGAAAAAACAACATGCCTCCCACCACCCTCTGTCTCCTATCATCAAGCAAATTTTGTATCCAGTTCACTAGCTCCTCCTGAATGCCATATTCTTTTACACTGATCTGAGCTTATTACCCAGTTTACCATAGAGAACACAGAACGCAGAACAGTTCAGCCCAAGACCCTTCAGCCATGATTTCATGCCAACCTTTTATCCGACTGTAAGATAAAAGTAACTTACATACCCTTCATTTTACTATTATCCATGTGTCTGTCCACGAGTCTATTAAATGTCCCGAATGTGTCTAATTTTACTACCACCATTGGCAGTCTATCCAACCACCTACCATTCTCTATCCTCTTAAACATCCTCCACTCACCTTAAAATTACACCCCCTTGTAATAGCCATTTATGCCATAGAAGGAAACGTCTCTGACTATTCACTCACTCTGTGCCTCTTATCATCTTGTTCACCTCCAAAAATTCCCCCGCCCCCTTCTCCAATGAAAAAAAGCCTTAGCTCCCTCAACCTTTCTTCGTAAGAACTGCCCTCCATTACAGGCAGCATCCTGGTAAATCTCCTGTGTACGCTCTCTAAAACCTGCACAGCCTTCCTGTAAACAGGGGACCAGAACTGAACACAATATTCCAAGTGTGGTCTCACCACGACGCTATAAAGATGCGGTAAATCCTCAAGGCTCTTACAGTCAATCCCCTTCTTAGGGGAGCCAACACAACATATGCCTTTTTAACAACCCTACCAACGTGCTTGGCAATTTTGAGGGATCTATGGACATGGACCCCATGATCTCTGTTCCTCTGCATTGCCAAGTATTCTGCCTTTCACCCTGTATTCTGTATTCAAATTCGACCTTCCAGAATGAATCACTTCACACTTTTCCAGATTGGACTCCATCTGCCACTTCCAGCCCAGCTCTGCATCCTGTCAATGTCCCATTGCAACCTACAACAGCCCTCCACATTACCCACGATTCCACCAACCTTCATGTTATTGGCAAACTTACTAACTCACTCTCCAACATCCACATCCAAGTCATTGACAAAAATCACAAAGAGCGGAGTCCCAGAGCCGATTGTTACAGAACCCCACTGGTCACTGAGCTCCAGGCTCAATACTGACCATCTTCTGCCACCCTCTGTCTTCTCTGGGCCATCCAATCCAGTATCCAGACAGACAGATTTCCCTGTATCCCAA
>NW_025201756.1:0-1405 GCF_004010195.1 Chiloscyllium plagiosum
TCAGTTTTTTTTATTGATAGGTCCTTTCTCACTGATTTCAACATGGTCCTGACTTACTGTCAGGCGAATACTATTGGGTTTCAGACAGGCAGCAGAAAGGGTTGAGGTAGTTCTTGTTTATCAATCTGAAAAAGGCTGAATTAGGTGTAGATTAGGTGATTCAGCCAATCAAGCTTACAGAGTCATCAGGTAATAGAGACGGCAAATCAAATGCTGCGACTTATTACAAAGGGAATGGAGTCTAGAAATAGGAAGGTCTTGCTAAAACCATACGAGATATGAGTCAGACCACACCCAGAATACTATGAACAGTGTGAGTGCCCGAAGAAAAGATATGCTTATATTGGAGGCAGGTCAGAGAAGGGTCCCTTGGTTGATCCTGGGAATGGATGAATTTCCCAATAAGAGGTGGAGTAGGTTGAGGTTGAACCCATTGAAGTTTAGAAAACATGAGAGAAAAAGTGAATGTAAGATTCAAGATTCGGAAGAGCTTTGATCAGGTAGATGCTGGGAAGTAGGATATTAGAAAGTACAGCACAGCAATAGGCCCTTCGGCCCACCATGGCTGTGCCGACCATGATGATATTCTCAACACATGCCATCTGCCCCGACATGGTCCATATCCCTCTATTCACTGTCTGTTCAATGATGTTATTGAAAACCATCTAGTACACAATCCAGGATTCCAGCACTGATACTCATTAGTTATCTCGTGCGGATGGAGACCACTGTCACACACAGATACTGTACTGCCCTTGCTGCAAGTATATTCAGTGTCCTGACTTAGCCATATTTGCATTCCTAACACTGGTTGGTCCCTATAAAAGAATTCTGCCCAATGATTGCTGCTGTTTGTTTATTCCCAGCTCCATCCAAATCGCCTCCAAATTTTGGACTTCAGTTCCACGTGGCAATTTCATTACTGCATTAACCTTATCTTTTCTTCACACCTTGTTGCCTTTTTGCCTAGACTGCCTCGATCCCAACGAACCTTCAATATTCCCTTTCCAGCGATTGTCATTCTGCAGCTACATCTCCGGAATGACGGTTCCATCATATCTGTTGACTGTCATTCCATCTGCGTTAAACAGAGTTACATCTTGTCAAGAATGTCAGAAGGACAAAGGGGTTTGGGTAATTGGAAGAATTTATAGAGATAGAGGGAGCTGGATTAGCTTCTGGAGATAGGGATAGGGATGGATACAGGGAGAGACAGGCAGACTGAGAGGCACAAACAGGGGGTGTTTCAGGGAGAAGATTATTGTGTGTACTAACAGAGATATGGAAGGTTGTAGCGACTGAACACGTTCATAGATATAAGAAGGCTTCGAGGTTCAGGAAGACTACATAGACAGGAAGGCAATGGGGAATGCCAGGTTACTGGGTTGGAGACAGTTACACAGAT
>NW_025201756.1:1797-3227 GCF_004010195.1 Chiloscyllium plagiosum
AGGATTTACTGAAGGCTCCAGACCTCGCTCTCCATCTCTCTCTGGCTAACCAAGCATCTTCAATGAGGTGATGAAAGAGACAGGATTTAGCAACATCCTGATTACCTGCATGAGAGCGAAATAGTCAGAATGGAAAATTAGACTGATGCAGCGAGGATGACTCATGTAGAATAGGAGAAAGTGAGGACTGCAGATGCTGGAGATCAGAGCTGAAAATGTGTTGCTGGAAAAGTGCAGCAGGTCAGGCAGCAACCAGGGAACAGGAGATTCCTGAAGAAGGGTTTATGCCCGAAACGTTGATTCTCCTGTTACCTGGATGCTGCCTGACCTGCTGCGCTTTTCCAGCAACACATTTTCAGCTCATGTAGAGTAGCACTGAGTCCAGCAGAGATCACAAAAATCCTAGTCTCTGTCCCTGGTCTGTGCTATTGTTGATCTGAGGATTATTTTGGCTCAGGATCTCAGACCAGCTGCAAGAGTGAGAGAAGCTGACAAAGGCAGCAATTCGACCCACACAGTGAGGGATACCACATGGAGAGATAATGAGTGCTGTCACCAGAGTGCAGGAAGGTGTCAGGATCAAACAACGGTCATGGTGAAAGGGTTTCGATTCATGGTGCACGGGGGATCAGTACTCAGTGACGGGTGAACTACGAGAGGGACAGCTGATGACCTCAGGTTATTCTCACCAGACTGTTCATCCAGAATTTAATGCCGGTGTCAGCTAAACCCATCTAACGGCTTAATAGCCTTTAAGAAAGGAAATCGTTATCGACAGTAGGTCTGGCCTACATGTGACTCCAGACGCAGAGCAACGAGGTTGACTCTCCACTGCCCCTGAAATGACCTGGCAAGCAACTCAGCTCAAGTGCAGCTCGTGGGGTGGGCATGAAATACTGGCCAGAAAGAGACAGCAACATCTCACGAGTGAATTAAAAACAACCGTGCTGGGAGCAGTCCCCTGGCCAATCATGTCAGTAGGTTAATGGACAGAACTTTAAACTGACCTAGAGGATGCAGGGACAAGCTTCAGTTGAAAGGAGCTTTCCAAATCCAAAGAGAAAAGGTGAAGCATCGGAACAGCATGGGAATGTGGCTGAAGACAAGCAGAAAGGAACAGGAAGGGACAGAGTTCAACTATAACTGTACATCAGTGAATTAGGCTGTGACAGGACATTCTGGGAAAAACGTTAGTTTCAATATTCTTTCTTTGGAATGGACAAAGTACCTGCAATAAGGTAATAGACTTGTGACACAGATTAAATAATATTCGGTTACCACAAAGATGTGGTTAGAGGAGAAACAAAAGGTGGAACATAAATATTCTATTGTACCCACCCTTGAGGGTCTCAGGGAGTGCAGGTTGGGTAACCCTGACAGTAATGGGTAACAAAAGCATTACAGAGAAAGACTTTGGCCTCAGATGATGC
>NW_025201756.1:5390-7320 GCF_004010195.1 Chiloscyllium plagiosum
CTCCAGTCTTCTTGCATCTCACCAGGGACTATCGATGATACAAATATTTCAGCAAGGGGCCCAGCAATCACTTCCCAAGCTTGCCACAGTGTTTGAGGGTACACCTGATCAGATCCTGGTAAGGTCCGAGGGAGTGTTGCTGAACAAAGTGACCTTGGAGTGTGGGTTCATAGCTCCTCGAAAGTAGGGCCTACAGGTGTTCATGGAGATGGGAGATTGGAAGGGATGGAGCAGTTTACAGGTGAAGGATGTTGGTAGGATGGGGAGTTTCACACAGACAGCAGTGGTTTTGGTGAATGGAGCAGATTATGGATATCAAGACGTTTTTATAGAGTAGAAGAACACACAGCTATGTGGAGGGAAGTCGCAACTGAAGATGTTTATAGTTAAAGAAAGAATAAAGTTCTGCAGGTTATTTCGATACAGAGGATGTGGAGTCGGACATTTTTACCAGGAGGAAAGGACAGTAATTTTAGTTCGAGACAGTTTCACGGATAAGGGAGCATTAGTAACCTCCTGCAGTTTTGTCAAATTGGGAAGGGTTGTCGGGGAGGGTGACGTTTCCACAAATAGGGGTGTAACAGCTGGAGAAGGTTATGGAGATGAGTGTACTGATGGAGAGACTGGAACAGCTTGCATTGACAGGATGAGAGATAGACACGGGAGGATGTTACACATATAGTGAGTCTTTTCGGAAGTGAATCAGATAGTCACAGGCATTGGAGTGAGTTCTACAGATCAGGAGTGCTGCACGGACCTGAGAGGATTGTACAGCCTCCACAGATTGATTGTATCTTTCGGACTGGAAAAAGATACAAATAGCTTAAAGTCAATGTACGCTGTTTTCTTTTTCCTGAACAGAACCTCAAGATCTCTCATCAGCCAAGGATCTCTGAAACTGCCAGATTTTCCCTTCACTCAAACACACTGGCCTTGGATTCCTGAGATCACACTTTTAAAAGCCTCCCATTTGTCAGTCATTCATTTTCCTTCAACGAGACTTACCCAATCGATTGTAATCATGATGTGGAGGAGACGTTGTTGGACTGGGGTGGACAATGTTTAAAATCACACAACACCAGCTTCCAGTCCAGCAGGTTTATTCGGAGGCACGAGGTTTCAGAGCGCTGTGTGTTCATCAGGTGGTTGTGGAGGACAATCATAAGGCACAGAACTTATAGCAACAGGATTGCAGTGTCATGGAATGTAATACCAAACACATTTAGTTTCAGCCTTTCGCCTTTTAGGATGGTCACCTGAGCTTCGAAAGCTGGTGCTTCGAAATAAACCTGTTGGATTTAAACCTGCTGTTGTGCGATTTTTAATTCACCCAATCAACCTCTGCTCGATTCTGCTAAATAGCCCCAAAATTGGCACTGCTCCAGTTTCACACCTTAATCTGTGGACCTGTTTGATTTTTTTCCATAACTATGTTAAAACCAGGACAGTTGTGGTCACTGGACCCAAAGTGCTCTCTAACTGACTATTCAGTCACTAGCCTGACCACGTTGTCTGAAGGGAGGTCCAGTGTTGCACCCGCCTGAGTAGAGTTAGGCCTTGTTCGAGTTACATCTTGATTTAAGAAAATTTCTTGGATACATTTGACAAATTGCACTCCTTACGGGCCTTTTAGTCTGTGGGATGGCTCAGTCCGTCCAGGGGAAGTTAAAATCTTCATCCAATACTACATTATTATTTCATTAGGTACCTGCAATCTCTCTACACATCTGCTCCTCTAGTGTCCGCTGGCTATTTGGGAATCTTAAACACTGTCACAACAGAGTGCCCACCCACTTTTTGTTTCTAACGTCTCAACATATGGCCTCATTTGATTACTCTTAAAGAGTATACTCTTGATGCGCTGTTGTTCTGACCTCCCTCATCAAAAGGGCAGCTCCACTCCTCACTTACTTGTCCTTCTGACACACCT
>NW_025201757.1:0-4516 GCF_004010195.1 Chiloscyllium plagiosum
CCACACGTCAAAACAGGATGCCAGTGCCTAGGCTTTTCTGACTGAAATAATTCCCAGATGGGACATCCCTGAAAGTCTTTGTAGTGACAATGCGACACCATTTGTCAATAATGCCTTGCAGCAGATCAGTGATTATTTGGGAATAAACATGAGACAACACTGTGCCTACCACCCAGCGAGCAGTGGGGCATTGGAAAGAGAAAATGCTACCCTAAAACATATAAATGGACGAAACGTTGTAAGGAACTAGGGTTGACAGGAACAAAAGCATTTCCAATTCTGCTAACGTATATGAGATCTAGGAGGAGAGGAAGAGCTAATCTTAGCCGGTTTGAGATTTTGTTTGGTCAGCCACCAAATACAGGAATGGGCCCGTGACCTAAGGTAAGACAGATAACAGACCACTGTGAGGATGAGATGTTGTGTTACTGTGTAAAACTCTCTACACTTTTGTGTCAAGCATCGAATCAAGTGAAAGCAACACTATCCCAATCTGCAGAGGGGAAGTTGCACGATCTGGAGACTGGATAGTGGTGAAAAACCTCAGGAGAAAAAGCTAGAAGGCGAACAGGTGACTGGGACTGTTTCAAGTGCTCCTTACAACACGCACAGCTGTTAAGATCGCCGATGTAGCTAAGTGTGAGGTGATTCACTTTGGTAAGAGTAATAAAAAGATGGGGTACTGGGCTAACGGTCGGATACTTGGTAGTGTGGATGAGCAGAGGGATCTTGGTGTCCATGTACACAGATCTTTGAAAGCTGCCACCCAGGTAAATAGTGCGGTGAAGAAGGGATATGGCGTACTGGCTTTTATTGGTAGAGGAATTGAGTTCCGGAATACTGAGGTCATGTTGCAGTTGTATAAGACTCTGGTGCGGCCGCATCTGGAGTATTGTGTGCAGTCTTGGTCGCCATACTAGAGGAAGGACGTGGAGGCACTGGAACGGGTGCAGAGGAGGTTTACCAGGATGTTGCCTGGGGTTCTTTACTCAGCGAGTCGTGAGTTCATGGAATGCCCTGCCAGTAGCAGTGGTGGACTCTCCCTCATTATGGGCATTTAAGTGGGCATTGGATAGGCAAATGGAGGATAGTGGGCTAGTGTAGGTTAGGTGGGCTTGGATCGGCGCAACATCGAGGGCCGAAGGGCCTGTACTGCGCTGTATTCTTCTATGTTCTATGTTCTATGTATAGATATCTGGCTCTGCATTTTTAAAAATGTTGCTTTCTACATTTCGTTTTTAATTCTGGCTCTGTTTTCTTTGTCCTTGTTGTCATAAAATAACAAGAAAGGGAAATTTAATGGAAATTTAACAAAATTAACATCTACTGTGAAATTTGAAAGCGAATGCTATGCTAAATGTAAAACTTTTCCGAACATTGCAAACACTTTGCTGAATTCTGCAGTCGAAGAGACAGCTTGTCTTTGCTGAACTTTTTAAACATTCAACCTGGCCTGGCGAGCAGTCGAATTCAGCAGACAACATAAGCTATTCAGCTAAGAAAAACATAAAGACAGTTATGTCCACGGCAAGGGGATGAGAAAATAAGAATTCGAATGTTTCCCAGCCCTTGTCCTTGAGCGTGTGATAAAAAAGAGCTTAAAAGAAATACGTTAATTATGTTCAGTGCCCTTACACAAGCCGTTTTTGACAAGTGTATTGGCCAACTGCAGTGGGTAAAAATAAAGCTTTTTCTTTGCTGTTGTTAGCATCTGAGTCCAGTCAGTGTAATTTCCACGACAGTCAGTGATCCACCTGACTGAGATTCTCTGGACCAGTCTTTCACACAGTGGGGACTGTCATCATTTCCTGCTGGTCTTGGAATAGTCTATTTTTAAAAATCCACCTTCTCCATGATACTAATCTATTGGCCGAATGGATTTTGTTTAGCTGTCAATAGCCTAGCTCTGTAATATTATTGGGAATAAGTGATCTGGGCTGCCAGCCAGTATCAGCACACTGCTCACAGTGTATGATACCGAGACAAAGGGCTTGCAGTCCAGAGGTATTTCTAAATAAAACTTTTAACTTCTGTCTGTCCATATCTATCCACCTTCATGCTGTCTTTTGATCTATTTAACTTCACCCTCATCTAACACCTCTTCATCTCCCACTCAGTTAGTCACTCCCCTTTCTATTCTCTCTGTTTATCTCTCTTCACTTTCTTTCTCTCTGTTTATTTCTCTCTCACACAATTTATCTCCACATACTCTCTCTAGCTCTAATTGTGCTGTTGACGAGCTTGTGACCCCACGATGGGCTGACTGACTCCCATTTGTGCTATAATAATTCCGCGGTTCTCTGACCCACAATAAGTACTTTCGGTGTCTGGACAGACACACTGGCCCGGTGATAGGTACAGTGCGCAATTATCATTATCTCTTCATGTTCTTCTCTGATGTGCAGCTGCCTTGACATGTCTATTCAAACAAAACAGACTGAATGGAATTCGAGCAGTCGGGATGAATTTCATCACCGTGCATTTCAATCAGGATTTAATGAAGGATGAGGTTCCACAATAACATAACAATGATAGAAAAACAGGACAATACAATGAATAACAGTTGAGTACAACATGTGGTTCCAAGTAGGCTTCATGATATTACCGCGAGATTATCAACCCAGAAAATCAGCTCCTGTTCTGTGGACCGAGGTTCGAATCACGCCACTGCAGATGGTGGCAATTCAATTCAATAATTTTGAAATATCCCTGGAATTAAGAATCTACCTATGAGAATTAAATCGTTACCGATTGTCAGAAAAATCCATCTGGGTCACTGATATCCTTCAATGAAGGAATCTTCCATTCCCCACCTGGACTGGCCGACCGTTGACTCCAGACCTAAAGCAATGTGATTGACGCTCAATCGCCCTCTGAAATGGTTTAGCGAGTCATTCACATATGCTGCAAAATCTCAAAGAAATGAAACCGGATGTATTGACCTGGATACCGGAAAAGTGAACGTTAGAAACATCATTGCCGAACCTACAAAGTCCTCCTTACTAACAATGAGTACTCGCGCCAAAATTGGGACAACTGTTTTACAGACCAATCAAGCAACAGCCTGACATAGGGTATTGACCTGGATACCGGAAAAGTGAACGTTAGAAACATCATTTCCGAACCTACAAAGTCCTCCATACTAACAATGACTACTCGCGCCAAAATTGGGACAACTGTTTTACAGACCAATCAAGCAACAGCCTGACATGGGCATACTCACGGAATTTTACCTTACAGATATAACCCAGACAGCACCATCACCATCCCTGGATATGTCCTGTCCCAAAGGCAGGACCGATCCGGCACAGGAGGCAGCTCAGTGCGATAAAGTCGGGCGGTTGATGCTCTGGGAGTCCCTGTGACCTGTAACCTCATATTGGTGGTGGACGATTAAACAACTCACCGGAGCAGGAGGCTCCACAAATATCCCCAACCTCAATGATGGAGGAGCTCAGCACATCAGTGCAAAAGATAAGGCTGCGGATTTCACAGAATTCTTCACACAGAAGTTTCGAGTGGATGATCCACTTCGGTCTCCTCCCGTGGTTCCCATCATTACAGATAGCAGTCTTCAGCAAATTCGATTGACTGATATCAAGAAACGGTTGAAGGACTGGATACTGCAAAGGCTATGGGCCCTGATAACATGCTGACAATAGTCCTGAAGACTTGTGCTCCAGAACTTGCCGCTCCCCTAGCCAGCTGTTCCAGTATGGTTACAAACCAACAATGGGGGGAAAAACTGCTCAAGTGTGTTCTGTACATATAAAGCAGGACAAAGTCAACCCGGCCAAATACCACCTCATCAGTCTACTCCCCATTGTCAGTAAAGTGATGGAAGGGGACATCAACAGTGCTATCAAGCCAGCAGCTGCTCAACAACACCTGCTCAGTTACACCCAGGTTGGGTTCCACCAGTGACACTCAACTCCTGACCTCATTACAGCCTTGGTTCAAACATAGAAGAAAGAGCTAAATTTCCGCCCTTGACATCAAGGCTACATTCTTTCAAACGTGGCTTCATGAAACCCGAGCAAAAACGGTATTGCGGGAAAATACTCCATTATTGGAGTCATACCTGATAGATGGGAAGATGGTCATTGTTGTTGGAAGTCAGTCATCTCAGCTCCAGAACATCTCTGCAGTAGTCCCTCAGGATAATATGGATGTAGGTTAGCTCGCTGAACTGCAAGTTTCATTATCAAATATTTCATCACCACACACGACAACACCTTCAGTGAGTCTCCGGATGAATCCTAGATCAAAGCATCTTCAGCTGCTTCATCAATGAACTTCCCTCCATCATAATGTCAGACGTGGGGATATTCGACAATGACTGCACAATGTTCAGCACATTCATCAATGCTCAGATATGGAAGCAGTCCATGCCAAAATGCAACAAGATCTGTCCCTCTCCATGCTTGGGCTGACAAGTGGCAAGAAACATTTGCACCACACAGATGCCAGACAATGACCATCACCAATAAGAAACAATATAACAACTTAGTATTTG
>NW_025201757.1:5005-7321 GCF_004010195.1 Chiloscyllium plagiosum
CATGAACAGGAAAGCAGTGTTTCTTATACAGAACATTATCAACGTTTCTGTTATTAGAAGGGTGTTCAGTGTTCGATGACTTATTGTTGCTGTGTGCTGTGATAAATTGCATCTGTTTTGTTAAATTCAACAATACTGACGTAACAGGATCGATCCTTCGAAAATACCAGTCTGAAAATGGCAACCATTTGAGAGACAGTGTACTCCCGCCCGATGAGACTCACAGATATCTGTGTATATTTAACATTTAATAGAGTACTGGCCGACACTGAAGCCTCCCATCGTCCATATTACAGGGGTTACCATTGAACAGAACATGAAGTCAAATCAACATACAAATACAAGGGTTACAAGAGCTGCTCAGAGACTTACAATTCTACACTGAATAATAGACCACATGACCATAAGAGCATGAGATATTTGCATTTGCTTTCCTAACTGCCAACTGAACTTGCACATTAACCATAACAGAGGACGAGTGCTTCAAAATTATTTTTGTGCTTCAGATTTAATGGGTCCTATTAGAACATAGTGTCTGCCTTTAATCCGCCTACCAAAGTGCGTAATCTCACACGATCCCATATTGCATTCCATCAACCACGTGTTTGCCCACGGTCCTCAACTGTCCAAGCTTTTCTGCAGCCTCCTCACTTCATGAATATCGCCTGCCCATCCAACCATCACTGGATCATCTCCAAACTTAGCAAAAATGCCCTCAGGTCCTTTGTTCAGGTGGTTCGTGTAAATGGCACTTCTTGACTCCCTAAAAACTGTCTACCATTGAAAAGGCACAGCACTCAAGGTGGTTGACTCAATTCAGGTTCAAGCAGTGAGTTGACTGGATTATACCTGTAACATCTTCGCTCCCTGCACCACTGACACCCAGTAGGAGCACACCCTGCCCCCGAATGGTTTTGAATTACCCCGTTATGGTGACAAAGGACTTGATGGCGCACAGTCCCAATCTAATGATGTCACTCTGTCTCAACACTAACTGTGTGCTGCTCACAACAACCAACGTCACTGTGTGTTGTTGATGACGGAGGGAGGTCGTGGAGCGAATGTCTGTGATGAATGACTGTCAGCATGAAAACTGCCCTGACAGCCTCGGATGTACCTGTGCCCGCTGTCACCACTGCAGACATGATCAGTTTTCCTGCAGGTCAAGTCAAGGAAAGCGACAGGCTTGGAGAGTGTTCCCGGCTGAGCACTCAGATGCTGTGAGGACCAACTGGCAGAGGTATTTACAAACATCTTCAACCTCTCCCTCCTGAAGCCGAAATCCCAACCTGCTTCAAGAAGACCACCATCATCCTTGTAAGTGAGAAGGCACATGCAACGTTCCTTAATGACTCCTGCCTAGTGGCTCTGACCTCAATAAACATGAAGTGATTTGAGACGCTGGTTTTGGCCCACATCACCTCCAGTCTTCCAGCCTGACCTGCTGTCCTATAATGTGCAGACTGCTGTAACGGGTCCACAACGGATGCCATATACCTGCCCTGCACTCATCCCTGGGACATCTGGACAACAAGAATGCCTACACCAGACTCCTGGTCATTGACTACAGCTCTACCTTCAACATCATTATCCCCTCCAGGCTGATCTCAATACTCCGTGACCTTGATCATGGCTCCACCCTCTGCAACAGGATCCCCGGTTTCTGTCACACAGACCACAATCTGTGAAGATAGGTATCTGCACATTCTCCACAACAAAACACAAAGCTGGAACTCCTGGAGGATGTGTTCTCTGCCCCCTATTGTACTCCCCGTGCACCCACAGCAGTGTCCTCAGCCCCCTTCTGTACTCCCTGTATATTCATGGCTCTGCCATCAGCCCCCTTCTGTACTCCTTGTACACACATGGATGTGCCCTCAGCCCCCTACTGTACTCCCTGTACACCCACGGCTCTGCCCTCAGCCCCCTACTGTACTTCTTGTACACACATGGCTGTGCCTTCAGTCCCCTACTGTACTCCTTGTACTCCCATGACTGTGCCCTCAGCCCCCTACTGTACTCTCTGTATTCCCATGGTTTGGTCCTCAGCCCCCTGCTGTACTCTTTTACTCCCATGGCTTGTCCTCAGCCCCCTACTGTACTCCCTGTACACACGCGGCTGTGTTGTCAAATTCCAAACAACGCCAGCTACAAGTTCGCTGATGACATCACCAAATCAGGAGGGATATCAAACAACAATGAGTCAGAATACAGAAATGAGATCGAGGGCTTAGTGGCATGGTGTAATGATAATAACCTCTCTCTCAAATTCGGAAATAGGAAAGAACTGATCATTGACTTCAGAAAGAAAGGAGA
>NW_025201758.1:0-7321 GCF_004010195.1 Chiloscyllium plagiosum
CCTCCCATGGCTTAATAAACCTATATCAAGTCATTCCTGCATCTCCTACGCTCCAGGAAGCAGATCTAACAGGAATGTGGGAATGTTGTGCTGACAGATTATTATAATCGATTCAAAGTTGAATCTTTAGAATGCTGCATTGGGATGTTATTCAGAGAAATTGGCAAGTGGACACGATTCTGCAATGGTTTGTGTTTGTACGAGTCGGAAGTAGATATAAGGACGCTCTCCTTTACTGTAAGTTTCAGACGTGTGCAGGCAGACATATCTGAAAGGGGAATGAATATCAGTCGCGCAATTTCTGAGCTGCTATCGAAGTGACCCCATGTTATATGGAACTGGAAGTGGAGAATGAAGCAAATAGCAGTGAGGAGAAATGTGTTATTATTTCTCCTGATACTAAACAAATCAAGTGTATCGAATCTCAGTGCATATGATTCATGGTTATTACACATCGTTGTAGAGAGACTCGTCACTTACTGAAGGATTTTGACTGCTCGTTTTGCAACCTTAAATCAACAATAATTGCCTCTTTGTCTTGTAAACTGTTAAGTGAAAGTGACAGTTATTATCCACACCTCTATTGTTCCCCTGACAAAAAAAAATTGAATACCTTACAGCGATGATAAACAAAGTCCAGGAACTGTGTCAGTGAAGGAAATTACTTACTAATTCCACCTGCTTATGGGGACTTATTTATAATAAGCATGATGCAGTGCCCAACACTGAATACAAATCTGTAATGTCAAATATTTGAATCAAGATCTGAACCCTGTCGATGCAAATATCAATTTACGAGTGTTCAAAACCCCTTGTACTTCAACAGTGATGGAACTCCAACGCATTCGTTCCACCAGCGAACTATCTGACTTCTTGATTGATTTGAAGTTTATAACAGTTGAACACATGGAATACATGGAGGATGCAATTAGTGTAAGCCACACAATAGCACTGCACACGTAATTTAGGAGTTTTGATTTACCTGAATGACATCACAAACTGGATATTTGTAAAAGGGAGGATATTGCATCAACATTTGAAACTGTCAGTAACCGAAAAAAAAAGAAAAAAGTCTTCACTTCGTTTCAATTCAATCGTTGCAGACACATTCCACGGACTTCAGTAATGTCAAAGACAGTAAATCAACTTTCCTAACTATTTTAATTGATAGATGCATTTCCCTCAATAGAATGAAATATTTTCTTGCTGGAGAGATTACGTTCGGACCCAGCTATAAGGTCTTACATCCTAAGGGTATTTAATTTTAATGTCTTTGCTATATACGCACATAAATTGATGTTGAAAAGTTATTAAGATTCGTTTATCTTGCTTAAAATTTGAATAAGCATATGAACACATGTCATAACTAACTCCCATCTTTTGGAATATATTTATCTCTGAGTTTCCTTTGGACAGATGCAATCATAACTTGGTAACAATCTAACTTGGAATCACCAGTAAACATCCATAAAAGTATTCCATCAAATCAAGATGTCGACTCTAGATACATCACTGTGCGTCAATGATTTCATTGCTGTCCGTTTGATTAGTGAGTTCACACAGTTAGAGTTTCCTCTTACGGACACTTGCTTAGAGTTTTGTATTCGCTGTTCTCGACATCAGTGTCATCATTCATAGTTTTATATCTATATGGTTAATCACACACGTGCCGTCGCTGCGTATGAATAACAGAATGCATCTGGCTTGCCAGTGCTCAGCTCTCACTTTGTTTACTCACTCAGTTGCTTAATCAACAGTGTTCTCCTATCACAATATTCCGGCGCAGGAACAGATAGTTCCTAATTTCAGCTACTCATCAGATAGTTGCGGTAACTTAATTTTAAAATCATTTTAACGCTATTGTTTATTGCTTTCACAATTGCATCAAATCAGAGTTCATTAGATTTCATCTGCTGGTTCAAAGGTCTTCCTTAGTTATTCACAAATATCCCCTTTCTTCAAAATAAGCCTTCACCTACTTGTCAGCAGGATTACTGATGTTACTGTTATCCATGCACAGGCTATTTTTTTTAGCTTTTCTTCTTCTAATGAGATATAAATTATGATATTCATTTTAGCAATAATAATAAACATACGTTTCCGAGTAAACAATGCTGATAATTATTATTGAAATAAGTAATGTCAGGCATGCCATAGTAATAAATATGACACTTATCACCTCCGATCTTCGCGCAGTTCTCGTCTTCACGTTAACTTTCCACTCCTCTCATTCAATTGCTGTGAAGACAGAAAAAAAGAAATACGCTGAAACTTCTGGATGTAAAGACAAACATTTTAAACTGAACAGTATTTGGAAGTATTTAACTATGTGGCTCGACTAAACCATGGTTTCTGTATGATAGTAAATGTAGCTAGGCAAGAGACACTCTCAACCCCGGGGTCTTATTGTGGTTTTGACAATAAGTGTCATTTGGCCAGAGGGAGAGTTAGAGTTTGGATAAGTGAGCGGATTTAGTGAAGCACTGAAAGAGGTGCTTATTCGTTATTCTAACTTTCTCGCCTGTCAATATTTGTTTCTCACTTCGGAGCAAGGTAAGAATTTGAATGCGAATTAATTGTTACATTATACCTCTTATTCTAGAATTAACAAATGCTGAACTTCTAACGAATGAGGAATGTAAAACTACTCGACAAAGTAGAATATCTATCCTATGGAATATAGTAAATGTGCATAAGATTGAAGTGTTTGGTAAAACCGGAAGACCGGCCCTACAAACAGAAGAGGAATGACTGAACCTTGACAATGGAGAAGAAACAGTCCAGTACGTGAATTAGGAGAAGGAATGGGTCTTCCAGGCTTTCAATCCTCTTCCAACATCCAAACATGTTATGATTGATCTGACTGTAACATTAAATCCATATTTTCCCTCAGAATGCGACTTGTTTGATTCAAGAAACATCTATATATTTTTTAATTTTGGTGGGTATAAATGGATCCTGTAAATAGTGTACCCATAATATAATCCTCTCATTCAAAATTCTTGTTTCGAAAAATGTACGTGGCCGACATCTAATAGTTTTGCACACTCCCCAAATCAGATGAGCAGAACTACACAATGGACTCCAGATCCAGTCTCAACAATGTCACGCATAACTAAATCACGACTTCCCAAATTTGCAAATAATTCCCACCTTGACAAATTAAGATATACCCTTCGCTTTCGTTAGCTGTCTGCTTTAACGACAGCGTAACCGATTGTGAATCATGGAGAACACTCAGACAGTGCTGCATTTCACATCTCTCGGTACTTAGAAAGATTGTTTCGTTTTGATTATCCAAGATAAATATTTTCATGTAAACCTGTACTACATTCTATTTGCTCGGAGACTGTTCGCTTTCTTCACCAAATTATAACTTCTTTTAACCAGAACAGAAATTTCCGAAAAAGGCAGTATCCATGAAGAAAATCAGTGTTAATATTTCCGTTCTGGTGACTCTTCTTCAGAACTGCTGGTAACTCGGAACATGCATGTTTTTAAGAAGTATGCACTATGTGGGAACTTATTTTTTTTGAAATTGTAGGGATAGAGCCAAAGGAGAGAGAGGACAGTTGAACAGAATGGACAGTGAACTGGCTCCTTGAGTGAATAGCTGTTAATAGAGACTGTTAGTGCAGATAATGGGTTGCTGTTAATGTGTTGTGTGTATTCGTAGAATGAATCATCACAAGGGTGGATATGCAGGGCTGAGAGCAGTGACATAGCTGAGTTCAAGCACTAAAGCTATTGGACTCGACATTGAATCCTGAAAGCTGCAGTGCGGCCACGCAAAGAATGAGGTACATGTATTCCCCGTTCCTTTTCAACTGTTCACGTCACGCCTATTCACTTTTACAAAAGACCTGAAATAATCGCTTTTTTGCTGAAAGAAAGAGGGTTTTCACTTTTATGAAAAAGCTCGAACTGTGAGACGAGGGCCGCCAATTGTCTTCCCTGGAACTGTTCATCGATGTCACTCTTCCTCTCTCTCCTCCAACCAGGATGCTCTTCCTCCCACAATCCGATCTCCAATAACTCAGCCTAACATACCATCATCACCACCACTACTTGTCAGCTTTCTAGTGTGCTCTCTAGTCTTCACAATTCTGGTGATTGAAGCCACACTAAACGTACATTATTCGACTTTATATGGTCTGTATTATTAGCATATCATTCCTATTTTTAAAATATCTTAGTGTTATTTCGGGTTTTTGTGTGTCATTTAGTATGTTTCGATAGTTTTTTGAGATCTTGGAACTCTCAATTTTTTTTCTCATGTAAATTCATGATAACTGCTTCTTCACTCTGTGCCATTTTGGCAGACGCAAGGTTTCACAGGAACGCTCTAACTTTCAGATAGCGCGGTTAACCTGTATCGTTCTTCCAGCTGACCTTCGCTGGAGCATTGCAACAAGCTTGACAATGAGGTATCGTCCAGGGAACAGGATGGCGTCTTGAAGTGGCAGGGAACTGAAAGCTTAGAGTCACTCTTGCGGACAGAACACAGGTGTAATGGTCACCTGGTCTTTCCATGATCACCCCAATGTAGAGGAAAACATAATATGAACAGTGACAACAGTTAACAAGAATATATGAAGTACAGGTAACGTACTGCTTCACGTGGAAGGCATGTTTGCACTCCTAAATGTTGAGGAGGGAACAGCTAAATGGACACCTGCCCACCTTGGGCGACTGCAGGGGAAGGTGCCGTGGGGCTGTGGGAGTGAAGAAACAATGTAATAGGATGGTCAGGAGGGACAGGAGTTCTCGGATGTTACGGTTTGAAGGACACAATAGAGGGTTAAATAACTTTAGGGTGTGAACTGTAAAATGTCCCATCGCTCAGCCCCACACAGCAGGCCTTGTGATCACATACTTTTGTATTACACAGACCTAATTCAAAAATTACGCAACGCCAGCTTACAGTCCAGCAGTTTATTTGGGTATTTGGAAGCATGAGCTTGCCGTGGCCTACTCACCCATCAGATAGCTGTGAAGGTGGTTCATAAGACACAAAATGTATAGTAAAAGATTGCACTTTTATGTAACTGATAAGAGAAAGTGAACAAACCCTGATTGCTAGTAATTTTCCCAGCGTTTAGAATGGGTTGCAGGATTCATCATGGCTGCAACTTGCAACCCTGCAATCCTTCAGCAAACCTGCAACCCATCCTAAAAGATGATAGACACAACAGCAAACAAGTTTTATTCAACACATTGTATCAGTTTCATGAGGACTCAGTCCCTTATTACAAATTCTTTGTCCCATGATCCAGATCCACAGCTACCCAATGAATGAGCAGTGCTCCAAAAGCTAGTACTTCCAACAATCCTGCCTGACTATAATCTTGTGTTGTCCGACTTCACTCTTTCTGTCTGTCTGTCTCTGTCCGTCTCTGTCTATCTCCACGCCCCGCTGCCCCACACGCACGTGCACACGCAAATTTACTGACTCATCCTTCCACGTCCTAATCCAGGTCATTTATAATAATGACAAGTAACAATGACCCCAAAACAAATCATTGCTGTTCACCATAAGTAACTGAACTTCATGACGAATATTCCACATCAATAGCTACGCTCTATCTTCTTTCAGCTTGTAAATTTGTGATCCAAATCGCGAAATCACCCTCAATATCATGCCTTCGTATGGGGAACTATGGGGAACCTTATCAAACGCCTTACTGAAATCCACTTACACGACATCAATCAGGGAAAATCCAGGAAGTAAACACGTCGCTAAGAAAACGGTTTGGGAAAGCCGGGTTCCATTTCTTGGGGTGTTGACATCAGATTTGGAACCGGGGAGTCTGTTCTGTTTCTCAGCGGGTAGTAAATGGGATCCAAGTCAATGCGTTTGTTGACAGAGTTTTGTTGCCATGCCATGCTTCTCAGTATTCTCGTGTGTGTTGCTGTTTGTCTTGTCCGAGGATGAATGCGTTGTCCTACCCGAAGTGGTGTCCTTCCTCATCCACATGTACGGATATTAGTGAGAGTGGGTCATGTCATTTTGTAGATAGTTGATGTTCATGTATCCTGGTGGCTAGTTTTCTGGCCTGCTTGTCCAATGTAGTGTTTATTACATTTCCGTCTCTGACTCAGTCAATGGTTCCAGACTAAGGGACTCGCCACTTCGGGCTGATGTGAAAACGCTTGAAGTCTGTCCTGAAGTCGTCTGTGGAATGTCAATGAAAATATTCATGACAGATCATAATATTTAACAGTTACGAGTGATATGGGAACTTTAGGGAAAAAGAAACGCTTTGGAATAAATTATCGATTCGAAAGGCAGAGCAGACTTGTTCAACAAATGTCCAACTTCAGTTCATATGTTGTATATGCCTCAGATATCATGGACTTTTTTCATGATAACATAAACGGAAATAAACTAACAATATTCTTGCCCATTAAAATAAGTTCAATGACTGACAATCTCCATGAGCTCAAAAAACTGTCTTAAGAGATATTTGATAAACAATGTTTGAAATATTGAGTTAGTGGACACGACAAATCCGAATGGACGACCTAGAATTGAATCAGCTCACCGTTTCTTAGTTTGGATATATCTTATTTCTGCTATTCTTCAAAATAAAACATTACCACACAGGATTTGCCTATTTATATCAAGTGACGATTTGGGCTATGCTTTGTTTTCATGATATTAATGTGTATAATTAAATAGTTTCTTCCCTTTTACTGTATGGGATGTATTATTCCTGCTGTTTCGTCTGTGGCCAACCCGTCTTAGAAGTGACATCGTCTTCCCCTGCTCCAACCATCTTCTCAGCTTTCATCATCGTTCAGGCACTGTTGCACACAAGCTTCAGTTTTGAACTGATCAAATGTTTGTGCGGTAGCAGCAGACCATTGCGACTCTTGCATTCAATGTCAGGCGTTAAAAAAAAGATATATTTCACATGCCTAAATGATCAACTTATTCAACAGCCTTCATACATTCAGCGATCTATGTACTGGCAGACCAATGTCGCTCTGTTCTGCTGTACCTTTCATTGTCCTTTCGTTTAAAATGTACTCCCTTGCCTTTATACAAATAACAAAAGAGAAGTGCATCTCACGGCTATCCAAGCTTGTGACAAACATCATGTCCTAAATGAACGAAAGAAAACTCTGTCATTGATCAGTCTGTATCCCTATAATGCCTCCCTATTCGTACAACCACACAGATGCCTCGTAAATATCGCCAACATGCCTACTCCCACGACACCTTCCAAGCTCTCTCTTTCACATTTAAACTGTGTGAAACTACAAACCTGGAAAAAAACGCCTCGCTGCCCATCTTATCCATGACAAAATTTGTACA
>NW_025201759.1:0-7321 GCF_004010195.1 Chiloscyllium plagiosum
CTAAATCGGCTAACTCAGGCAGACAGGGCAGTCCGGGTAATCCCCACCAGGACTGTCGTCTGGCGTTTACCTATGGTAGATGCCTCGGATCCAAGCTTAAGAAGGGTCCCAACTGATTTCAGGGCAAAAGACAAACACGATGTGGGGTTCATACGAACCCTTAAGAATAACTCCGAAGTCTGAGTATCGTCCTTGCAAACCAAAAGAGCCGTCAAAACCCGAGGCTGTGTAAGGAATTACCCCAGTCTTTGAATCTCTCTTATAGGCTGGAGTGATAATCCCCCGTGAATAATCACTGGAGAGAACACCCATTTTTTCGTTCATAAAGGCAAACATTCCAGATGAATCGGGAGAATGGAGGTTTGTTCATGACCTGCAGGTTATCAATAACGCTGTTATTCCGCACACCCCAAATGTCCCCAACCCCTATATTATATTGGCTCAAATTCCACCGGATGTAAATGGCTCTCTATTGTGGGTTTTAGCAAATGCCTTGTTTTATGTACCGTTACACGCCAACATTCAATTTTGGTTCACTTTTCCAATCAAAGGCAAATATATACTTTCACGTGACATTTTCAAGATTACTGTGAGTCCCCACCATAATTAACGAGGCTCTACACAGGAGTCTGGAGACACTTGTTTTAACCGGGGGGGTCAGTGCTTCTGCAGTATGTAAGCGAATGCTTAATCGCAGCATCAACAGAGAAACAATGTGAGAAAGGTAGGCTTGCGATGCTCTGCCATCTAGTCTCGAAAAACTACAACTTGTGGAACAACAGTTGAAGTTCTTAGGTTGGAAGCCCGAGACCAGACGTGAAGGATTCACCAATTTAGAATCTGGATACGGCGTTTTATTGTGGATAGGTCAGCATTCAGAAGCAAAGAGATAGGCCAGTGTCTGGTATGTTGCAGCAACTACCCACGAGGTAGTCAAAGCGGGATCACTTCCTTCTCATCTGTCAGCGCAAGCAGCAGAGCTGATTGCCTTGATTGAGGCATGTAAATTGACCGAAGGCAGAACTGTGAATATTTACATCGACAGCAGATATGCATTCGGGGTTGTACATAATGTTGGATCCTTGTGGAAATACAAGGGCTTCTTGACCGCCACTGGAAAGCCAATCACATAACATGGCCAGATCTCTGACCTCCTGAAAGCAGTCTGATTGCCTAAATCAATCACTGTGTGTCGATGTAAAGCCCACAGGAAAAATTATGATTCAATTTCTCAAGGCAATGAAAATGTAGACTCAGCGGCAAAGACGGCAGCCATTCAGCCGCCAAGTGATCAGTTTGACATGTGTATGTCAAATATTTGTAATCCAAAGCAGACTTATGGGAGTTACAGTCGCAGGCCACAACGAAGGAGAAGTGTAAATGGACAAGGGCAGGGTGAAGAATGAGAGAATGGGTGTAGTGTGGCCCCAATGGTAAACCCTGTCTACCACGATCTTTATTCCCTTTCTATGCCAAAGTAACACACGGTAAGGACCATGTGTCAAAAGTGGGGATGTACGACAATATTTCAACACGCTGGTACAGAAAGGGATTTACTCTTTGCTCATAATAAAAATGTGAATAATCTGTTATCTGTGCCACTAATAATGTGGGGAGGGGAATACAAATGAATCAGGCAGAACACCCCCAATCCCAAAGACCCTTTGAACATTTACAGATGGAGTTTATTGTACTAACACCCAGCGAAGGGAAAAGGCATTGTTTGGTAATAGTCGATGTTTTCCGAAGTGCTCCCACGTCTAAACAGGATGCCAGTGCGGTAGCCAAGGCTTTGCTAACTGAAATAATTCCGAGATGGGGCATCCCTGAAAGTCTAAGCAGCGACAATGAAATGCCATTTATAAATATTGCCCTACAGCAGATCAGTGATTACTTGGGAGTAATGGTGAGGCAACATTGTGTCTACCACCCAGCGAACGGTGGTGTAGTGGAAAGAGAGAAAACTACCCTTAAAAATAAATTGGCAAAATGTTGTGAGGAACTAAAGGTGACATAGACAAAGGCATTTCCAATTGTGCTAATGTATATGAAGGAGAAGAAGAGTAAAACTTAGGACGTTTGAGATTTTGTTTGGAAGGTGTCCCAATACAGGAATTGGCCCAAGACCGATTGTAAGACAGATAACAGACCACTGTGAGGACGAGATGTTATGTTACGGTATAAAACTCTCCACACTTCTGTCTCAAATACAGAATCAAAAGAAGGGCAGCACTACCCCAATCATCAGAAGGGAAGATGCACAATCTAGAACCTGAAGACTGGATAGTGGTGAAATACTTCAGGAGCAAAAGCATGAAGGCGAAGAGCTGGCTGGGACCGTTCCAAGGGCTCCCTACAACACAGACAGCTGTTAAGATCGCCCAAAGAGCCACGTTGATACACGCCAGCCATTGCAAACATGTAGCTGACCTTGAGGAGACATCGGGCAACACCGGATCCAAATAAGTGTAAGTAGTGATTAGAAGACTCATAGAAATATGGGGCTGCATGGCAGGACAAGTCGTGAAGGCAGGGGTGTCTGGGGTACAACCGCAGACGGTAATCTTAACCAAGGATGTTAAGTTGACCTTTACATGCCACCCATGCCCGTTTGGTAACCAGGACGACTATAAATAAGGCAATAAATATTTATGCAGAGATCCTTGTGTACCCAGTTACTGGCACTGAGTAGTATCCACCACGGCTACAGGTACACCTGACACGGGATATCGGTTTCCTGTTATCAAAGAAGGAGGTGCCATGGCAAGGGTAATAATAACCAAGATTCAGAAGAGTGATGAGGAAGCCTGGTGGTGTGGAATAGATAGACCCTTCTCCGATATCTATAGACAGGTGAATATATTGGTAAACACCCCACCCGAGATGCAGTGCAGAAGGTCCTCCAAGAAATAGTAGCTCCTGGACTCGAAAAGATGAATGTGCAATGACCCGCACTGCAGATGGACGGAAAGGCCTTTTCCAAGCTGACAGAAATGGAAGGAAGAAAGAAACTGATGTGCAGCTAAAATGATCACAAATGAAAAAAGTAAAAGTGGATTCATTGAGAAAACATACAGCGCCATATTTCACTTTCCGTGGAAGTCTACTGTTAAGGACTCAGTGCTCTCACTGCTGTAGCAATGGGGGATTTCCTCTGACCGTTTATGTTGTTGACAACCTTCCCAAAGCAGGGAATGTTGTATGGAACTGGCAATTAATCGAGTATTGTCACAAACAGGATTCAGACTAGCATAAAACAAAGAAGTCCGAATCCTGGAAATATGAATCAACAACAGGAATTGACAGAGAAACACTGCAGGCCTGACAGCATCTGTGGAGACAAAGAGATTTAATGTATCATATCACAGATTCAGGCTACTTATGCTTTTTATTGTTTTATTGCCTGGGTAATTGTCAATTTCACTTCGTGAAACAGCATACTTACCAGAATCTCTCATTAGCTGACAGACGTCATCTGTAAAAATGCAAAATTCCTTTATCGGCTGTAATGCTGTTGCTGTTGCCCTGAGTTGGTGAAAGGCTGGCCTTCATGACCTTTTTCTTCTCCTTTATGTCGATGAGCAGCCATGGTGAATGGAGAATTTCTGTTTGTCTCCCTTTGTCTCTCTGTACCATCTCACTCTCTTCTACATTCTCCCACTCTCTGTCCGTCAATATCCCTCATTTTTCATTTCTACTCTTGGAAAAGTGTTAAAATCGGAGTCTGGTCCGTGGCTTTCTCATCCCTGTTCACTCAAAACGTTATGAGCTTTTACAATTCTAAATAGTATTCATAATAGACCAGAAAAAAAAGCAGTTTCACTCCAATTATAGGATTTCTACGATGCCATTGCCGTTTGCTTAAAATCAATGAATGGTGACAGCAAACAATGAGAGCAATTATCTCATTGGATGCGTTATTATTACAACATTGCCCTGCAAGTCTGCAGTGTCTCCTGCATCTCTTCATCATCCCCAAAAAACTTGAAAAGACGGACGGAGAATAATAGTAGAAGAGATAGACAAATCCTTGTCGAACACAGTAAAAAGAAGGCTGCGTTGAATTATCAGGATAGAACATCAGGCGGTAGGGCTTGGTAGCATGAAATAACAACGGTCTGAGCTCAAACACAAGAAGCATGCTGAGCCGTCACTTTCGCGATGTTGGATAAACAATACGGCTTTTACAAGAAGTTTAAACAATGAACTTTCCATGTACAGAACATCTGACAGCATTTGATACCATTAACGCCTGGTTATTACCATATGCTTTAACTGACGAAACCACAGACACTGTTCTTCAAATCAATAATGGCATTTAATGAAGTATTTGATCACAGTTAATCGGACCACCTTTATGTAATAAAGCTGCTCGCTGAGAATTTATATCACTGTCCGCTTGTGCAGGAAAGAAGTTCCCAGCTGGTGACTCTCCACTGAAAATGTACAGGAAGAGGCAATTTCTTCTTGCTTTGATTTCAAACTAATGCCTTCCCCTCTTCAACCTGACAGGATAAACAGTATGCGTTCATCCTCTCGGGGCCGATTTACTGCGTGAATATGCACAGAGGGAAACTCATACCAAGAGGCCAGGGTAATTGTGGTGTATTTACCAGGAGTGGTGTGTGAGTCGGTGTTAACAGTGGGCAGTAAGGGCTAAATCATTAGGACTGACATTGATCCTTGTACCAACAGCCCCTCACTCACTTTCTGCCTCATTCATCCCAGTCATCATTGACTTTCAGTTTATCATACTTTCCCTTCGAAACTTTACACTTGTTCCGCACCACTTTCAGGTGTCCACTTGGAAACTGCAGCTTTTTCAAACAAAATTCTGGAGAATGCACTTCACTCTTTGGGATAGGCTTCACTGCCCAACCATAATTACTCAAGAGATTGAGATGGTAAGTTACTTTACTTCATTCTCGAAGTGCTCCACACAGTGATACAGCCATGATGTCGCTCCGGAGGGAGTTCCAAGAATTAGACAGAGCGACAATGAATGAACAGCGAGATAGTTTCAGCTCAGAAAGGCGAGATCCTTAGAGGGGATTTGCAGTGACAATTTATTCGTGTATGTGCTGCCATGGCTGCCAGAGGATGTGGTGGAGGCTCGTACAATTGCAACATTCAAGAGGCATTTGAAATGGTATATAAGTAGGAAGGGTCTTGAGGGATATGGGCCGTATGCTGACAAGAGAGACCAAATTGGGTTGCTTTCCGGTCAGCATGGACAGGTTTGAACGAAGGGTTTGTTTCCCTGCAGTACATCTCTATGTCTCTATGATTCCAGTTGGATGCAATTAATCACTGGATTCCTTCTGGCAGAACCGGGTCTGTGCTCTCTGTGGAAGCAGAAAATGGTTTTCATTCAGATTAGCCACAAGAAGACAAATAAATCTTCATTTCCTGACTTGGAATTTTATCCAGGCCTGGGCGATTCAAACCCAGACTCTGAAGCAGGGAATCCCTGATGTTGACAATTACCCTTTCGACCTAACCTGCACAAACTCTTGTTCCTATCGTTGTTTGTCCACACATTTTGAAGCACCGGTCCTTGCCGTGGGTGGTGAAGGAGCCAACTACTACCTCGCAGAAAAACCGTGAGGTCAGAGACCCGATCGATCTATCATGCAGCGGGGATTGCATTGCTCAGAACAGACGTGTTTGCTGTGTGGGACTGAAACTAAGCTCGATCACAAACAGATACAGTGTAACAGCTGCCAGCAGATGTGGAGACGGTTGGGACGGTTTCATTCGCACTCTGGGAAAAAGACTGGATCCTAAATTCAGGGGAGCTAAGTGTCACAGATAGAAGGCTGAAAATTGGTTTGGGAACGATTTGAGTCATGACCGAATGGCGGCAGCCCAGATGGGCTGAAAGCTCTAACTATCCTCCGATGCCTTCTGGTCTCTGGCCATCCAGTATTTAAGGAAATAGAACAGAGTTAATCGTGCATTTCGAAGTCCTCCTCTCATAACTCGGCGAGGTGAGAGATGAAACAGTTCTGCTATTAAATTTTGAGACTGGGAAAATGTTTGGAGACGGAGTAATAAAAGAGAAACTGAGTATAAAGTTGAGAGTCAGGAGATATTCAATAAAAAGGTAGACGGAGATGCACATGGAGAAATAAGTGTCACTGGTCTTGAAGATTTAACTCGGTTTTCCATTCCAAGATTTTACCAGACCTGCTGAGATTTTCCCGC
Source organism: Chiloscyllium plagiosum (assembly GCF_004010195.1). Classification (NCBI taxonomy): domain Eukaryota; kingdom Metazoa; phylum Chordata; class Chondrichthyes; order Orectolobiformes; family Hemiscylliidae; genus Chiloscyllium; species Chiloscyllium plagiosum. Next base: position 6,208 of record NW_025201759.1, read on the forward strand.
AATTTCTTTTGTTGGTACTGAAACAGAAGGGAGAAGTGTGAACCTGGACCAATCAACTATGTCTCCTCTGTGGACGTTTGAATTCCCTGTTCGAACAAATCACTTCCGACCCACACGGAAACCTCATTATCCTGCATCACTCCCATCCGTGTTACTGACTATAAGCTGTTCATGATGTAAACCCATATGGGTACACAACAGCATCATTTACCGAGTAAATTGGGAAAATTTCAGGGAGAGTTCCATTCGGTTTCTTTCAGAGCATTCTCATTCAGTTAATTCTATTGCAGCACCATTTGACATGCAGCTGTCACTGTCACGTGGCCATTCGCATTCGACGTCTCTGGACATTTTGGTTGGGGCACGTTTGGAATGGTACCTCACGTTTTGGAAGGGACATCGTTTATAGCATATTCGGCTGAACTGATAACCTTGTCTCTTGCACCTGCACTACAGTGGAGACAGTTTTCACTCAGAAACCAAGATATGATCAAAAACGGAGGAAAAAATGTGTCAACAAAACCTGCCTCAGTGAGTGAATTCCCTCTTGCAACATTAATGGAGAGCGGCAAACCTATTAACAAATAACAGCGCCCTGCGTGGTTCTCGACCCCACACCATTGAGATTAAAGGTCTCAAGCTCTACCGACTGAGCGAGCTAGGACAGGATTGGTGTTGGTCAATTTATCATTTCATAATGAGTTTAATTCAGCTGACACGGCAATTTTCAAAAATCTCGTTCATTCCTCCCCATTGCAAATAACATTATTCAAGTCTTTCAATTCTCAGATTTATTCCTTCAGACCATTACAATCCATTTAGGCCTTGCTCCGGGATTTACGATTCTCTGCTAATATTTTCATTTTTGACCCTGATTCTTAGGTCGCCGAAGTGATTCCCAGACAATCTGGCAGACTGCAAATCAATCGGGAAAATACCTCAGGAAACCAAATCATTTCTGATTAGAGTGTAGGGAATCCCATCTGCTGAAGAGACAGAGTCCTCACCATCAACACTTTCTTTGTTCTACCTGCCTACAAAGTTTACCACTTCTAATATTCGAGACTGGAATTCTGATTACAAAATGTTTTAAAAACAGGAACAATCTTCTGAA
>NW_025201760.1:0-1463 GCF_004010195.1 Chiloscyllium plagiosum
CATTCGTTTTCTACAATGACGCAAGTGCCTCCCGTTTTAGCCGGTAGAAAGTCAAAGTCCAAACGATTCTGAAGGGCCACTGTACTGAGCGTGACTATTTCAGCATTGATGTTAGTCAGGGAACTGCCAACATTATTGTCAACAATTTCCAGTATGGTCCTTCATCTACTTAACTTACTGCCCTGCAAATGGAATCTAATCGTTTTAGGGGAAGCTATCCCCATAAATGGAGGAGACCACAAAGTACCTCTTCGTCTTTGGGAGTGAAGCTAATTTGTCTAAAACATCAATGAGAGCACCTGCCTCCGTATATGACATGATTCCCACCAGTCGAAGGGAGCCACGGTTGGACTTTGCGTCCCCAAATCAAATATTTTCTGCTTTTGACAGATCAGCTGGAACAACCGTGAATCCATGGGTCGAGATTAGGGACATTCCACAGGGATCCCGATGTTAAATTAACAACGTTGGACCAATCAAACAAAATGGAATCTAATTTCGTCTAATTTTGGCTGCATTCAATCCAATGAATACATTACGAACATTAATTAGACCCCATATATAAACCACTGCAAAGTTTCCATTTTTACTGAAGCAAATAGTCTCAATCAAACTATTGTTAAAGGCCACCAAGAAAGGCAGTAGCCAGGTTGGTAATAATTCCTGAATACGGTCATCTCATACACTGACGTCTGCCATTCTTGCACCTCCTGAATTTTATCAGAATCACCAGATGGGTTCCAGCGTATTTGCCATTTGGCCACTTAGGGCTTTCAGAAAGCTTTTGATAAAGTACCACATAGGAGGTTAGTGAGCAAAATTAGGGCGCATGGTATTGAGGGCAAAGTACTAACTTGGATTGAAAGTTGGTTGGCTGATAGGAAACAAAGAGTAGTGATAAACCACTCCATTTCGGAATGGCAGGGCAGTGACCTGTGGGGTACCGCAGAGATCAGTGCTGGAACCGCAGCTTTTTACAATATATGTTAATGATATAGAAGATGGTATTAGTAATAACATTAGCAAATTTGCTGATGATACTAAGCTGGGTGGCAATTTGAAATGTGAGGAGGATGTTAGGAGATTACAGGGCGACATGGACAGGTTAGGTGAGTGGTCAGATGCATTGCAGATGCAGTTTAAAGTGGATACATGTATGATTATCCACTTTGGTGGCAAGAACAGGAAGGCAGAATACTGCCTAAATGGAATCAATTTAGGTAAAGGGGCAGTACAAAGAGATCTGGGTGTTCTTGTGCACCAGTCAATGAAGGTAAGCATGCAGGTACAGCAGGTAGTGAAGAAGGCTAATAGCATGCTGGCCTTCATAACAAGAGGGATTGAGTATAGAAGCGAAGAGGTTCTTCTGCAGCTGTACAGGGCCCTGGTGAGACCACACCTGGAGTACTGTGTGCAGTTCTGGTCTCCAAATTTGAGGAAAGACATTCTGGCTATTGAGAGAG
>NW_025201760.1:1700-7322 GCF_004010195.1 Chiloscyllium plagiosum
TCCCCCCCCCCCCACCCCCGTGAAGAATGCCGGCACATGAGCGCATACCCCAAGTTTTTTGTCACTTATGCACGTTGATAAGTCAAATATAAAAATGAATTGTGGTGAAACAATCGTCGTAGTCGCCATCCCAGCGACAAAGTGGTGTCAGTCTGAAATCATTTTGCCTTTAAAGGAAATCCTCCAAAAGCCATCGAAGTCACCAGTACCTAATGCATTTTTCTGAGTTTTGTCTTTTCCTTCACTGACGCTTTCCAGCCCGTTGACTGGATCCAGCGGAGTTGTCCTTGCACCTTGACGGCCACAGAGGTGTTCAGTATTACTTGAACCACTTGGCTCCACCTTTCCTCAGACCCAGTTCTGAATCAGGACGAAATCTCCAGAGTCTACCATCGGGTAGTCTCCATCAAATCAATGAGCACTTTCTGCGTAGGCATAGCATACCTGCGAATGTATACTTTGGTTAGTTTCACTTAACGTACTTAGATATATTCCCATTTCTTACCCCCGGAGTGTGCACATCCAATCTTTCAGGAAGGGGATTCGGAACTTTCCAGGCCCACATGAGGTCTGCATGGGTTTTCCATAGACAATCTCAGTGGGGGATAACCCCCTTCTACCTTTGGGGATAACCGTCATGTCAAATCGTGGCAAAAGTCGGACTTTTAACTAGTTTAGTCATTTTTCTTATCTTAACTTGGCCAGCGTATTCTTTACAATATAATTTGGCCGCTCCACAATTCACGCCACCTTTTGCATGTTGAATACAGTGGGCCTGTTGCTTTATAGCCAATGTTTTACAGATCGATTTGTTTATTTTAGCTACAAAGCCTGGTCCATTGTCCGAACTTATCATTTCAGCAAGCCGCAAAAGGGAATCATTTCCCTCATTGATATTATCAACACAGTTGTAGCAGTGTTCCCAGTTCTTGGGATGGCTTCAATTCAACTACTAAAAATATCTACTATTAAAAAACAATACTTGTAATATTGTATCCTAGGTAAATTGATTAAATCAATCTCCAGACACGGAAAAGGTCCAACGGCCAATGTAGTGGCTCCAGAACCGCAGGGCATCCCTTTGTCAGCATTCGTCTTTTTTACCAAGGAAACATGATTTGGCTCTTTCTTCAGATGTTTTGAGGAGGCCTGGGTGCCTCCAGGATTGTAGCAAAAAATTAACCATTCCCTCCTTGCCCAAGTGTGTACAATTCTGCACATAATCAACTACAATAGGTAGCAGCAAGATGCAACACAAACTTATCCTGCAGGGATAAAGTACAGTCAAGTTTGAGTGTCAGAGGAGCACCCCAGTAGAGTCCATAGTTTGTTTTCCTCAACAGGGGCCTTCCCCTGTAATTTCTGAATTTCACCCAAGTCTGGCATACTTATCCTCATGCTGTTCTTAATTATAATCTGATAGGAACCAAACGGAACTATAAACTTAGCCTGCAAGGCTGCATTCTTAGCAGCAGCATCCACCCGTTCATTACCTTTGGAGCCTGGATCAGTTGCACCAGTGTGAGACGAATATTTCAAAACAGCTATGCTAGTTGGAAATTTCAAGGCCTGTAAAAGATCATGGACAAAACCTGCATTACTAGTACTATGCCGTGTGGAAGTCAAATATCGCCTGTGTTCCCACAAAGCACTGTAAAGCCAAAAGCAAAGTGATAGTCTGTTTCTATATTTTAGCTCCTGAAAAAGGGCTTATGCTCGAAACGTCGATTCTCCGGCTCCTTGGACGCTGTCTGACCTGCTGCGCTTTTCCAGCAACACATTTTTCAGCTCTATATTTTAACTGTTTTCCCCCGTGTCAATATGCAGGCACGAGTGAGGGCGAACAACTCAGCGTTCTGCACAGAAAGTGAGTTTTCAAAAGGGACTTGCTACATAATGTCAAAATCAGTGACAATAGTATATCCTGAACAATGTTATTCTGCATGAGCAATAAATTAACGTCCGTCAACAAAAAGGGTTAACTCTGCATCCGGAAGTGAAATGTCAGACAGATCCTCACAGGCCGTCGTTTAAAAAAAGTGATTCGTAAACAATCAATGTAAACGGAGGGAGAGTTGTAGTGGTGGCTCTGTTAAACACACTGCAGGATTCAAGCTGGTGCAGTGGAAGAACGTAAGTAAGGGATATTTGACGACGGCTGCCTCATGTTTATTTTGACAAGTTGGGTTTGCTGGGAAGTGAGAAGTTCAAGAATGGAATGTGGAGTCAAAACTATAATAAGTTGATGCACGGTCATACTTGAGGCAACAAAAATGATTACGTGCACAGCTGGAAGGGCCTGTGAACACGAGGACGACCAGCGGCTTGCGGGTCAAGTTTGGTGGAGTAATATGCAATAAACGTTTTCTTTTACCTTGAACTTGAGTTGGAAAAGCAGTGGCGCAATTATCCACACTGTTAACTTCAAATTGGAAGGAGCTATCGTATATGGGCCAATCCAGGGCCGGAGCGTGCAGAAGACTGCTGTTTGAATAATTGAAAGCCATCAACTGTTCAGGAGTCAACGTAACAGGGGAGCAGACATGACAGGATGATAGCAGGGTGAGTAAACATGAATGAACTGCAATAGTTGATATGTATTTTTGCAAAACAGGAGAAGGGCGAGAAAAGCGCGCATCTGCTTAGGAGTCATAGACAGTGGAGTAGAAGGAAGAGGACGCATTCGATACTCTGTCCCTTTCCATTCCTCCGTTGAGAGTAGAATTCCAAAAAGCTTAAACTCATTGCAGCAGCGCTGCACCTTGTGGGTTGGGATGACATACCCGAGCGCGTCTAAGAAATTTAATAAGATGATGGTGTCAGTTTCACAGTTGGAAAGTCTTTTTACTAGCAACAAGCGAATGATCGACATTTTTAAAAAAAAAACTACAGAGCCCCGTATTAGTTCCAAGGTTCGTAACTGATTACGGAGTGTATGGAAGAACAAAATAGGGAGTGGACAAGAACTTGGGGGAGCTGGCCCCAAGTATATTACTGGCCTTGGTACGTAAAAGCGAACAAGAATGGAGAGTCGGGGTGTAACGGAACCGCAAAGAAAAAGCATGTTGTAAATTAATGGCTTTAAATGCACAGACTTCGGCTGTGAGGTAACTGAAAACAGTACTAGGATTTGATACTCAAGTATGAAAGAGTGCAGCAATATCTTTATTTTTTCTCAGGTCCTTTACCAATCGCCAGTCCTTTCGTCCAGGTTTGAGAACTGGAATTGTGGCGGTGTTGCAAGAAGATTTGCACCAAATCAGAATAAGTTAATTCATTAGATCCCGTACTCCTTCTTCCACTTCAGACTTCAAGGGGTACTGGGGATTTGAGGAGAAAGCCTAATTGTCCTTTAATTTGATATTTACAGGAGAGCGGGAATTAAAGCTAAATTCATGGCTGAAGGCAGCCCGTAACTGGGGTTCACATTCTTTCGATTGATCAATGACAGAATTATCGTGGATCAGTTCACCAATTGTTGAGGTTGCTCCCAGTACATCAAAAGCCTTTCGGGGAATTGTTGCCATACCTCCCGGTGTCTGGCGCGAGTCAGTTTAAAGTGTTGACAAGGAGTTCTAAATCTTTAAGATTAAAATCATCATTTAAAAAAAAAACATGTTAAATGCGGGACAACCAATCCTGCTTGTCGCCAAAGACATCTCTGGAATATGCACGAGATATTGAGAGCTTTCCTTACCTTTTGCCTTTCAGATAATGGAAACGGGGAATTCCATGTCCAGGAACAGCACGTAGAACTGGCGATCTTCAGTATAGCACCCAGTGGAAGTATAGCAGTCACTTGTGGAGCCGGTGTCAGGAAAAGTTGTACAAAGGTCAATCGGTTAATACTCAGTTGCCAACATCAGGGAACTGAGAACTGGGAGTCCATTGTATGACTGGGTAGTGACAAAGCTATATCTTCATTGGTACAGATAATCTCGAGTCCCAGAGGGCAAAGCACATTACTGACACATCACATTTGAGCCCCGCTGTCGCAGTAAATAACAGCATTTTCCACTGTATTCAACTGGGGTAATGGAGCGGTAACGAGATAAACATCGCCCAAACTCTCAAAACCAGCTGGAGTGACTGTACTGCTTGACACGTGAAATCCCCTATCCATGATATTGTTTTGATCGAGGATGGAATAAGTTGCCACCATATTAATCATGAATGGAATCGTAACTCCAGCCACCAGTAAATTAACGGGACGTTCTTGATGTGGCGGCGTGCTGACAACAGGGAGGTTAGGACTTTGGAAGCAAACAGAAGAGTTGTTACATTGAAAGCAGTTCGGGGCAGGCCGGTAGGCGGTTCATTTGGCCCGTTATGAAACGAACATTCAGATCTCCAGGGACCATATTTCCCACAGATAAAACACGAGTCTGTTATCTCATGAGACTGGGGTCCATGCCTGGGGGAATGTCGGCGTCGTGACCCCATTTCCAAGGTGAGTTACAAGAGAACCCCCGGACCCTTTTCCTAGGAACCGTTGGGAAAGGGGTCTTCTGAGTAGCTCGCTGGGCGGATATCTGAGGAAGGTTACGTCTTCAATGGATATTATATTCCAATTAACTCTGTCAGTGCTGTCGCACAAGGTGTAGGCATCGCGAAGTCGCTGACCATGCTCAGTTTTTACCTGAAGTTCAGTTAGAAATCTGAGTTCCTTTTGGCCGTCCCATTAATAGACCAGTGCCCTTATCATTTGGGATGTCGAATTCTCCAACCAGTTCATGTTGTCAGTGCGAAAAATGTCCGGGACACCGGAGGAATACATTCAAGATCAAAAATTATAAAGTGGTGAATCATCCCACGATCAAAAGTCGGATCCACTACAAATATACCATAACAAGCAATAAGGCCATCCCAAAATGACCTCCGGACTCCCCATGTTGAGGCTTGCATTGCAGAACTTCACCAATATTAATCGGCTGTTGTAGAGCTCGTACTAAGGAGAGTAGTTTGAGTATCGTCACCAGGGTGTTGATTCTTCCAATTCTCATAACTTCGAATTGGATCCCTGCTACCCTGGTTTATGGGCGGCACGGTGGCACAGTGGTTAGCACTGCTGCCTCACAGCGCCTGAGACCCAGGTTCATTTCCTGCCTCATGCGACTGACTGTGTGGAGTTTGCACACTCTCCCCGTGTCTGCGTGGGTTTCCTCCGGGTGCTCCGGTTTCCTCCCACAGTCCAAAAATGTGCAGGTCAGGTGAATTGGCCATGCTAAATTGCCGGTAGTGTTAGGTAAGGGGTAAATGTAGGGGTATGGGTGGGTTGCGCTTCAGCGGGTCGGTGTGGACTTGTTGGGCCGAAGGGCCTGTTTCCACACTGTAATCTAGTCTAATCTAATCTAATCTGTTCATGAAATTTGGTTACTTCTTCCGGAGTCAGAATAACGCAATAAACAGCAAACAAATCCTGATGGGTCCCATTATACATCTGAATTGTCCTGTGGCTATATTGTACGAACTGGGAAGGCGCACCTTTACGGTGAGGTGCTTGATTAATAATCATAACCATTTCCTGTGGTTTCCGAGGGGACATAGACATTAAGAGTAGCAGGCTGGCCAGCTTGGGTGGCCGGGGGTTTTCAGTAATTGACGAATAAGATATTGTTTGGA
>NW_025201761.1:0-2997 GCF_004010195.1 Chiloscyllium plagiosum
TGTGTGTGTGTGTGTGTGAGTGTGGGTGGGGTGGGCTGTGTTGTCCCCAGTGCCTGGTGATGAGACCCTCAGGCCGAACACTATCAAAAGTACCAACCACGACCTGCTCTTTGCATTCCCCCCCTCTCCCCTCCATCCCCTGGCCCCTGCGGTCTGTGGGATCTTGCTGTGCATGGGTTGGACGCCCTTCATGCCACAACAGCAATGGGAAAGCTCCTCATTGGCTGTGATAAATCCTCAGGGAGAGAGGAGGTGGGTGGATTGTCCTGGGGGGAGGGGGGTGAGGACTGATGCTAGTGAAACGCAGACTCTCTCCACCTGGGTATCATCCTGATGTTTCCTTGTTTCACTCCCCTCTCCCCTCCCCGCCACCCCACCCCCCCCAGATCTGGTGAATGAGTCTGAGTCACAGACGGGTTGGGGTCTAACGTTCGAGGCCACAATCCGCCCAAAGAAGCACAGCGGCCTTGTCATGGCGTTACTGACGGCAGGGTACAGTCCCATGGTCAAATTGGATTTCTCCCTCCAGGACCGTCATGAGGTGAGTGTGTCTGCAGAGGCAGAGCCCCTCAACAGAGGGAGGGAGGGTGGGGCTATCCGAGATAGACTGGGATCATCATTCTAACCCACATGGCCCCCACTTAATGGTCCGAATGGACTCCCAAGACTGGGGAAGGGGAAAGGGTGGGGTGGGGAGGGGGATTTAACTGATCGGTGAGGGGCTCTGACCGGGAAGACAGGGAATTCTGACTATTGGGCAACAGGCTGAAGGGGAGAGGGGGAGGTGAAGGGCTGGAGTATTTGAGACAGTGAGTCATTGCGCGTTTCTGCCGCGATGGCAACAATCAACAAAGGGGCAAGGAACATACCAGAAGGCCATTCTGCCCCTTGAAGCTGTTCCACCACACAACATGGGGCGCCTCAGTGGTCAGCGCTGCAGCCTCCCACTGCCAGGGACCCAGGTTCAATTCCACCCTTGGGCCACTGTCCATGTGCAGTTTGCACATTCTCCCGGTGTCTTCCTCCACAGTCCAGGTCTGTGTAGGTTAGGGTGGATTGGCCATGGGAAATTGTCCCATAGTGCCCAGGGATGTGCAGGTTAGGGTGGGTTGGCCATGGGAAATTGTCCCATAGTGCCCAAGGATGTGCAGGTTAGGGTGGATTGGCCATGGGAAATTGTCCCATAGTGTCCAGGGATGTGCAGGTTAGGGTGGATTGACCATGGGAAATTGTCCCATAGTGTCCAGGAATGAACAGGTTAGGGTGGATTGGCCATGGGAAATTGTCCCATAGTGCCCAGGGATGTGCAGGTTAGGGTGGATTGGCCATGGGAAATTGTCCCATAGTGTCCAGTAATGAGCAGGTTTGGGTGGCCATGGGAAATTGCTGAATATCCCATTTTTACACTGTAGGGATTCTATGGTGACCTCTGGCTGAACTCCCTGTTTAATAAAAATGTATTGATCTCAGATTTAATATTAACAATGGATCCATTACCCCCCGCTGTTTATGGAAGAGAGTTCCAAACCTCTCCCACCCTTTGTGTGTCAAAGTGCTTCCTAACATCTCTCCTGAATAATCTGGCCCGAATTCTCAGACTGTGCCCCTCGATCTCGAACCCCAGCTTTATCCTCACGTACACTTTCATTTCTTGTCAACATGCTGCAGGCTTTGATCAGGTCACCCCAGAACCTTTTAAGTTCTCGAGAAAACCTGGCCTTGTTTTACTCACCTTTCCCCATAACCTCATCCCCCGAGGCCCAAGTATTATTCTACATTGTACTCCCTTTCCAAAGGTGCGGTGCCTATTGACATGGGATGTTCCTTTGACAAAGCGTTTTGTGCTTCCGTGTGGGAGCGCATTTTGCGAAATTAGAGCTGACCCTAGTGTACAATTCTAACGTTCCTTATCTCCTCCTCCTCCTCCTTACACTCCCCATCCCCGAACCTCCTGACGTTCCTCAGCATTTCCGACTGGACCTGGGGATGAACACGGTCATTGAGATGGCCGGCCCGGACAGATTGTGTGACGGGCAGCAGGTCATAGTTCGCGTCTCAGAGACCGAGGTGAGGTTACAGGTTGGGGACCAGGAGGCACGTCGTGCAGTCGATGCCGGAGACTTTGCAGTTTTGAAAACGGCCTGGTTCAGTCGGAAGTCTGTGTTGTGTCTCGGAGGTCTCCCAGGTAAGTCCCAGAACCCCAAGCCTACCCATTTTCCCAACCCACAATCCCGTCCCAGTCGACAGGCGGGAGCAAGACTGCATCTGTTAGGAAAAGAAATGGCACAGAAATAGGCCTTTCAGCCCATTGGGTTTTCCCCAACGGGATCACAGCCCAATTGGATCACCCTCCCACCTTTACCCTAGAACCCATGAATCCCAGAAACACAACCAGGAATTGCTGGAGAAACTCAGCAGGTCTGGGAGCATCTGTGGAGGGAGAGAAATAGGTAACAGTTCGAGTCCAGTGACTCTTCATCAGGAATGATTAAAAATCCATCTCTCTCAACCTTGACTATACTCAACGCCCCAGACCTGACAGCCCACTCTCAGAGAGAATTCCACAGATCCACCAGAGGAAGCTTTATTTTCAGTCTCAAAAAGTTGAGGTAGCTCTATGATGGGCTGAACTGCCTCTTTCTGTGCTGCAGAGCTGATGACTCTGTGTTAAAGAGAAATCATTTCCTCAGAGCAGTGGGGAAGGGGCGTTTTGTGTCTGTGTGCGTATGCATGTGTGTACGTGTGCATGTGTGTGCGTATGCATATGCACGTGTGTGCGTGCATGTGCGTGTGTGTGCATATGCATGTGCGTGCATGTCTGTTTCTGTGCATGCATTTGTGACTATGTGTGCGCACGTGTGGGAGTGTGTGTATGTGTAAGAGTGTCTGTGAGAGAGTGTGTCTATAAGTTTCTGTGAGTGCATGAGAGTATGTGTGTGTGAGTTTGTATATGTCTGTGTGTGGGTGTCATATGTGAGAGTGTGAGTAAGTATGTGA
>NW_025201761.1:3848-5886 GCF_004010195.1 Chiloscyllium plagiosum
TGTTGGGGGTGGGGAGTGTGGGTGTTGATGGGGGTGGGGGTGGGGAGTGTGGGTGTTGATGGGAGTGGGGGTGAGGATGAGGGTGGGGGTGGGGGTGGGTGACCGAGACAGTGCCACGAGAGAATCCCACAATACTTTCCCTTTCCTTCGTCCTGCAGGTGTTGAGAAACTGGGTTATTCCTGGTACCTTTACTCGGGCTGTATGCAGGATATCCGTCTGCAGGGTGCAGAAGTGGACTTTAACTTGGCCTGGTACAAACACGATGCCATCTCTTCACACAGCTGCCCAGCTTCTGCCCCCTTATAGACCCTGCTGATGGAGTCTGACACCCATCTATATCGCTCCCTCCATTAATCTAAGAGGCTCCAAGAACCACTAGTGTCTGTATTCCCTCTGACAGCGTTCCTGCTTCCTATTGCTACAGCAACACCCCTCCCTCACCCTCACTGCCTCATCAATAAACTCTTTTGCAAAATTTTATTGCTTGTCTCTCGTCATTTCTCACCGTCTGAAGGGAACGGAGATCATTTCGCCCCGCTGCTCCTGTACTGGCTGCTCCGAAACCAAACAGGAGCTCAGTGACCTTCCCGTGTTCCTCAGGTTTTCCTGTGAGGCTGAGAGAAATCCAAACATCTCTCTCATCCCGCTCAACCGACCTGGAGTTGGGGGCTGAGACCGGAGCCAGATGGAACAGAATGCAGGAAGCTGCCCGGAGTAGAGGGAATGAGCTATAAGGAGAAACTAAAAAAGACTCAGGCTATTTTCCCTGGACACTGAGGGGGAGACTTAAAGTAATCTACAAAATAATGAGATGCACAGATAGGGCTGACAGTCACAATCTTTCTCCCAGATTGAAATAACTAATACTAGGGGCTGTGTGTTTAAGGCGAGAGGGGGAAAGTTCAAAGGAGGATGTGAGGGGCAAGTGTTTTACACAATGTGGAGGTAGACACGACAGGGGCGTTTATGGGTCTTGGAGATCAGCACATGAATATGTAAGGGATGGAGAGATATGGACCGAGGGCAGAGAGAGGGGATTAGTTTAATTTGACTTCATGTTTGTCCCGGTCCTGTGCTGTACTGTTCCGTGTTCAAACGGAAGGTATGCCCATTTTCCCACTGAAAATACGTTTCTCGCCTTCAGGAGGCGATACTGAGGCAGGCAGTGATGGCAACAAAGACCTGGACTCCCCAGTCACTGCGATTGACGCCTGCACAGCTGACCCATTTCCTCTGACTCCAAGCTCTCATTAACACCCATTTTTCACCTTTACCACTCCTTTACTGCTGTCAGCAGCCTCTCTGCCTTTGCCTTCCCATCACGATTCCTTCAACACTCCTCCTGATAACCATCAGTTTCCAGTACCCACCTGCCTCAGTTCAGGGGACAGGCTAACTTACGTCTCTCGCTCTCTCTCCTTCTCCCAACCTGTCAACTTTCTCCAGTACCTTCCGTTTCTAAGACAATGAGTTGCTGTTTGCTGTCTTTAAAAGGGTGGTCACTCCTGTTCGTTCCCTGGTTCACATGAGTGCCTTTTCCCATTTTAGGTCACTGTCCAAACTACAGAAAGGTCAAAGGACGTGGCCTTTACAGCGTGGGATTACAAACACAAATGGATTGGCCACAATCTCAATGAATGGTGGAGTAGGATTGAGGGGCCGAATGGCCTACTCTTGCTCCTATTTCACATGTTCACTCACCCGATCCAACTGAAGAAGTCATAGAGATGTACAGCACAGAAACAGACCCTTCGGTCCAACCTGTCCATGCCTACCCAGATATCCGAAACTAATCTAGTCCCATTTGCTAGCACCTAGCCCATATTCCTCCAAACCCTTCCTATTCATGTCTGGAAATGTGTTGCTGGAAAAGCGCAGCAGGTCAGGCAGCATCCAGGGAACAGGAGAATCGACGTTTCGGGCATAAGCCCTTCTTCAGGAAGGCTTTCATTCCTGAAGAAGGGCTTATGCCCGAAACGTCGATTCTCCTGTTCCCTGGATGCTGCCTGACCTGCTGCGCTTTTCCAGCAACACATT
>NW_025201761.1:6036-7322 GCF_004010195.1 Chiloscyllium plagiosum
GAAAGCATACCAAACGCCTTCTTCACTATCCTATCTACCTGCGACTCCACTTTCAAGGAGCTATGAACCTGCACTCCAAGCTCTCTTTGTTCAGCAACACTCCCTAGGATCTTACCATAAGTCCTGCTAAGATTTGCTTTCCCAAAATGCAGCACCTCGCATTTATCTGAATTAAACTCCATCCTCCACTTCTCAGTCCATTGGCCCATCTGGTCAAGATCCTGTTGTAATCTGAGGTAACCCTCTTCGCTGTCCACTACACCTCCAATTTTGGTGTCATCTGCAAACTTACTAGCTGTACCTCTTATGCTCGCATCTAAATCATTGACAGAAATGACAGTTTCAGTTCACTTGCCTATGCGAAGGCAGAGAAGTCTGGACAATAGGGAGTCCCTATGGTGTAATAGAAAATCAGCCCACCTCTTCTCCTATACCCATTGCCCAGAGATGCCTTGGCGTGCCCACTTACCACCCAGCAACCCTGCTTGGCCATTTCCCTGCACGTGACCTCTAACCTCGACTGTTCCTTCACGCACTCTGTTATCATAGGTTCATTCTCCTAGCCCATTGCCTGCCCCTAGCCAATCACGAAAGGGAAGATGTCTTGGGAGCCAATGGGATCAATCTTGATTGAGAGCCAACAATGAAACCAAGAAGGCCACTCAACCCCTTGCTCCTGTTCCGCCACTGAATGGGATTGTGGTCAATCCGATTATAACCCTGGTTTATCCAAAGCGGAATCATCTGTTGAACTCAGAAGAGAAAAATAGGCCAAAGAGAGTTAAGAAAGGAGAAATTTTATTCATTGTCCTTGAGGACTTTTATCTCTGAATGAAAGGGTAGTCTCCGAACAATGTCGACCCGGATTTTGATTTAAAAGAGATTTCAGGGGCTATCATGGTCAACACAGAACAATCTCTCATCAGCTTTCCCAGATCCTGAGGTTGAAATAACCATGAAAGAATTTAATCTCTTTACCTTCCACTGAAGAAAGAAATGTCACAAATTGCCAAACTTTGTGAAGTGACACTGCCCTCTGCAGGGAGATACGTACACCTCAGACAACGAAGCAAACCTTCCAGAATGTTCTGACAGCAATGTCTCAGAATAAATCTCCCTCGACTCTTTTAATCCGAAAGTAAAGCTCCCTTGATACTGTACCCATCAAACCCCATTTTATTAACAACACCTTGGAACAGTCTGAAAACAGAGATTAAACACCAATTCTGGACAAAAATCACTAAAATACAGGATTGAGGGAGTGCCGCACTGTCGGAGGGTCAGTG
>NW_025201762.1:0-7322 GCF_004010195.1 Chiloscyllium plagiosum
AGTATTTTCCCTGGGGTGGGGGAGTCCAGAACTGACTATAACATTGACTAACATCAGTGATTGAAAATTGTAGCCCATGCCTCTACAATATCCTCCCTTGTTTCCCTGTGAATCCTTGGATGCAACTCATCTACCTATCTACCCATCATGGTTTATTAACTTCAGGGATAGATGGCTGATGGAATATTGCTTCTTTGTCAATTTTTAGTCCAGCTATTGTCTCAGTCAGGGCATTGAGTACAGAAGTTGGGAAGTTAGGTTGCCAGGACTCAAGGGTCTGAGTTATTGGGAGAGGTTAGACTAGCTAGGACTTTTTTCTTTAGAGTGTAGGAGACTGAGGGGGGACCTTATAGAGGTGTATAAGATCATGAGAGGTATGGATAGGGTGAATGCACTTGGTCTTATTCCCAGAGTTGGGGAATTGAGGCCTAGAGGGTATCAGTTTAAAGTTTGAGGGGAAAGAATAAAGGAAACTTGAGAGGTAACTGTTTTACACAGAGGGTGGTATGCGTATGGAATGAGATGCCAGTGGAAGTGGTTGAGGGGAGTACATTAACAACATTTAAAAGGCATTTGGACAAATATATGGATAGGAAACGATTAGAAGGATGTGGGCCAATTGCAGGGAAATGGGGTGAGAGTGGATGGACATTTTGGTCAGCATGGACCAGTTTGGGCTGAAGGGCCTGTCTTTGTACTGTAGGACTCTATGACTCTTTAACTTTATGATTTTATGAGAACTGTCTGGGCAGACCCATTGCTGCTGCCTGCCCCTGCCTCACAGAACTCATCTCCTCCCACATTGACTCGATCTTTTCTTCCCTCGTCTAGTCCCTTCCCACTAACATCCACAATTCCTCTGACACCTTATGTAAATTTCAAAATTTTCAGTCTGTCGGCTCCAGCTTCCTCCTCTTTACCATGCACGTGCAATCCCCCATCAGGATGGTGTCAGGGCTCTCTGCTTCTTCCTGAAACGAAGGCCTGAACTGTCCCCGTTCACCACCCCTCCTCCGCCTGGCCAAGCCCATCCTCACTCTGAACAACTCAAACTCCTCACATTTTCTTCAGGTCAGAGGGGTGGCCATGGGTACCCACATAGGCTCCAGTTATGCCTGTCCCTTTGTGGCAACTGTGTAATATTCCTTGTTCCAGTTGTATTCTGGCCCCAACGCACAACTCTTTCTCTGGCTTATCAATGACATCAGCAATGCTGCTTCCCCCCTCATCTAGAATTGGAAACGTTTATCAATTTTGCTTCCAATTTCCACCCCACTCTCACCTTCACCTGGTCCATCTCTGCCTCCTCCCTTCCCTAACATTTCTGTTTCCATTTCTGGGGATAGACTGGTCAAAAATATCAATGACAAACCAATTGATTCTCACAGTTACCTTGACTATACATCCTCACACCCTGATTCTTTTTGTTATGACATGGGGAAAACCCCCTCTGCTAATTTAAACCCGACACACATTACCTCGTGCCGTAATCTGTTAAATTTCGAGAGGCAAAGAACTATCGCAGAGGTCACTATTTAAAGTAAAAATTAACAATTTTATTCTTTAAGTCGAATAGCAAATATTGGGTGGCACGGTGGCACAGTGGTTAGCACTACTGCTTCACACCACCAGAGACCCAGCTTCAATTCCCACCTCAGGCGACTGTCTGTGTGGAGTTTGCACATTCTCCCCGTGTCTGCGTGGGTTTCCTCCCATAGTCCAAAAATGTGCAGGTTAGGTGAATTGGCCATGCAAAATTGCCCGTAGTGTTAGGTGAAAGGGTAAATGGTCTGGGTGAGTTGTTCTTCGGAGGGTCAGTGTGGACTTGAAGGGCCTGTTTCCACACTGTAAGTAACCTTATCTAATATTAAAACTAACAACTATTTGCAACTCCTTGCTCTTAAACCTATCTTTTACCTCCCACTTTAAAATACTGGTCCGATAAAAAATGCCGATTAAGACTTACAAAAAAAATTCAAATTTCAAAACCAGCTGTCGAATCTTCTCTTTGTATCTTCCTCTGTAGACTTTCCTCTATTGTCTTTTCTTCAGTTTTCTGTTTCACGGTTCTTTCGTATGTACCTTTCAGACAGCTATTCAGCTAGTAGTCTATACTTGCTGGGGTTTTCTTGGCAGTTCTTCCCCTAACTGTCCAGTTTTATACCCCAAAATATTGGATCATTTCATTGGTTTGATGTCATCAAAACACTAAATTCAAATTCAATTGGAGTTTGGTGTCTGGGGCATAATTTAAACTGATTGGCCAAACTTGAATTTGTTTTTGCTCCATGGCAATGCAACTCCAGCTATTTGTTTTGACCAAGTGTTACATTTTTACCTTGTTTCAGGACGCTCGGTCCTTTCAGTTAGTCCTTGCTAGCTTCCTCTCTCTCTTAAAGGCACAGTACACCTCTACACCTCATAACACTTCAAAGACTTATTCCATTCTCCCAGTTCCTCTGTCTATATCGCATTTGTTCTGATTCTCCTAACTTTGACAAGGGAGCCTCCGAAATGTCCACCTTCTTCCTCAAGATTGCTCAGAACTATATTTACTAGGGCCCTCAGCTGGGCCCGACCCATCTCCCACACTTCAGCCCTCACCTCCTCCTCTTCCCTCCCACAACAGTGATAGAGCCCTCTTGTCCTCACCTCCCAACCCACCAGCATCCATATCCAAAGGACCATTATTTGTCATTTCTGCCATCTCCACCACCAGAGATATGTTCCAATCCCCTCCCTTGTCAGCCTTCTGTAAGGACTGTTCCCTTCGGGGCACCCTGGTCCACACCTCCTTCATTCCCAAGAGCCTCCCACATCCCCATGGCACCTTCCTCAAGCACAGATGGTGTAACAACTGCTTGGTTACCTTCTCCCTCCTTCTTGCATCCAAGGGCTCAACCATACCTTCCAGGAGATACAGTGCTTTACCTGCACTTCTCTACATTGGGGAAATGAAGCGTAGACTGGGTGACCTCTTCCCAGGACACCTGTTTACTATCCTCAGAAAAATACTCTGAGCTTCCAGTTGCTTGTCACTTCAACATAGCACCATGTTCCCTTGCCAACATCTCTGTCTCAGGCTTGCTGCAGTGTTCCAGCGAAGTTCAGCACAAGCTGGAAGAGCAGCACTTCATTTTCCACTTGGGAACTCTACAGGCTTCTGGACTCCATATCAAGTTCAACAATTTTAGGGCTTTACACACCTTTTCCGTTCCTTACCTCAACCCCCACACACCAGGCCTTGTTATCACATGGTCTGCTATTACAAACAACCTTTTGTTATCCACTAATAGTCTCCACTCACAGCCACTCATTCTCCTAAGTTGACCATTATCCACTCCTTTGTCTGTCCAACTGTTCTTCTGTCTCATTGGGCTCTGGGCCCACCCCCTCCCCTCACCCTATCTTCATGCATAAAAGCCAATATTTCCTAGCTACCATCAGTTCTGAAGAAAGGTCACTGGACTGATGAAGAGCTTATGCTCAAAACATCGATTCTCTTGCTCCTCAGATGCTGCCTGACCGGCTATGCTTTGTTTCAACACCACACTCTTCGACAATGGCCTTGAAATGTTAACTCTCATTTCTCTCCACAGGTGCTGCCGGACCTACTGAGTTTTTTCCCAGCAATTTCAGTTTTTGTTTCTGATTTCCAGCATCTGCAGGTCTTTCAGTTTTGTTTTACAAATATTACACTACTGTCTGATAAATTCCGTAAGGTGGAGCTCTGGTCTGTCGGCTCATCAATTTGAACTCAATGGTGGGAAAGTTTTGGAAACAATAATTGTGGATGTTATCAAGGTGAGGGAAAGTGTAGATTAACTAAGCCAAGCAGTGAAGGACAAAACACCGTTAAGCTAACTTTCTTGAGTATTGTTTGATGAGGTAAGAATGAGGGCAATGCAGGTGAGGTGGTATACATGGACTTCCAAAAGATATTAAATAATATTCCATGTAACGAGCTTCCAGGCATATTTTGGACCTGTGGAATAACAGGAACATGAGCAACATGGATACAAATTAATTAAGCAACAGAAAACAGAATGCAAATGTGAATATCTTTCTTTCAGACCAGAAGATGGCACACATTGAGAAGTTTTATTTTGAAAAATTACTTGTGTTAATATATATTAACGATCTAAGCAAAGGTGTAGAAAATGCAATTTTAAAATCTGAAAATGATGAAATATTTTGAAATATTACAAACTGTGAAGATGATAGTGATAAACTTTAAAACAGCACAGACAGGACATCTTTTGATACCCCAATAACACATATACCACATGAATGCCAGGCAATGACCATTTCTGCTAATCAATAATTAGTCATCAACCTTTGATATTCAATATCATTACCAGTGCTTAATCCCCAACTTTCAAAATCTGGGATTACCAATGAGCAGAAGCTGATCTGGACCAGCCATGCAAATACTGTGGCTGCAGGAGCACATCGGAGGCTAGGAATCTTGCAACAATAACTCACATCTTGACTTCCCAAAGGCAAAAATCAGGAGAGCAATGGGATAATCCCTACTTGCCTGACTGAGTGCAGTTCCAACAATTCAGGACAAAGCGGCCTGATCGATTGCTACCAAATGCACAAAACATGTACTCCCTCCATCACCAATGTCCAGCAGCAATCGTGAGTGCCATCTACAAGATGCACTGCAGGAATTCACCAAGGGTCCTAAGACAGCAAAGCCATGACCACTTCGACTTAGAAGTACAAGGGCAGTAGATCCATGGGAACACAACCTCCTGCAGGTTCCCCTCCAAGCCAGTCACCATCCTGAAGTGTACTGGCATTTCCTTCAGTATCTCTAGGTCAAAATCCTGGAACCTCCTCCTTAATGGCATTGTAATAGCATATTCTAGTGCAACGTTTCAAAAAAGGCAGCTCACCATCACCCTCTCCAGTGCAGTTAGGAATGGACAATGAATGTTGGCCCAGCCATTGACGGCTACATCATTTGAATAAATTTCCAACAACTGTTTTTCCACATCTATTCTGTTCCAATCCCTCATTGCTGTTATACCCAAAAGCATCAAAACAGCTGAAATGGTAAATGAGGTGCTGTTCCTCCACCTTGAGTTGGGCTTCACTGGAACACTTGCAGTGGGTCAAGGTTGAAGAAACATCATTGGAATTGTGTGTTCTATGCACTGTGCACAAACATCAGTGGATTATTTTGATTTCTGAATGTTGACCCTGTTTAAGATAATAAACTGGACAAATGTTTTGGAGAACTCTTGCTAGATGTAAATATTTTAGTTCATATCAGCATGACAACACTCAATTGACTGTTAAACAGTTCCACTATAAAATATGCATGAATGTTGGATGAAATATCATAATTTTATTTATTACTTTGAAGAACAGTAAAGGTGTTCTCTTTCGCTTCCAATCTGCTTAGGTGGGACTGTGTGGTACCAAAGAATAGTCTGTTCTCTGTAACAAAAACAAAGAGTTCTGAAGACAGTGTTGCCTGCCAGGTGCCAAGTTTCAGAACATCTCTTCTAGGTTGGAGATGAATGGAGTGGGAGGGAAGGATCCAGTTGTCATGGTCTAAGTGGATACAAATACTTAGGTAGTACTCGGAGACAGGATCTGCTGATGGATTAGCAGTAGCTTGAAACCAAACTTTTAAAAATACAACCACAAAGGTAATACTCTCTGGATTATAAACTGAACCCTGTGCAAATGGGCATCAGATAAACAAGCAAAATGTGGCTCAAAGATTGGGGCGGGGAAAATGGGTTCTGATTGGCACCAGTACTGGGGAAAGAGAAAGCTGTTCAATTGGGAGAGTCTTCATTTGACACATTCTGAGTCTTGGCAAATTGTGCAATTAGGCTTGTAGACTAAATTAATTAGTACAGGTAGTTCTCTTATAATACCATAGTTTGGTTGCTGTGCAATCGCTTTATAAGAAAATCAGCACCATTTAAGCTAATGGAGCCAGAAACATGTTGTAGCAATACAAATACGGAAAGTTAATGTTCTACAAATATCGGTTGAAATTTGACAATTGTGTTACAGCCAAATTGTGTTGTAGAAACACGTGCTATAGGACAACAACCTGTATGGGAAGGTTCAATTGAAGGGAAACTTAAAAATCAAAATTAAATAAGAAAGCAGAGGTGCAGAATAGTGTAAAAGTGAACGATAATCAAGATGTGATATGAAGGGACAGAAAATATACAGCAGAGTACAGCAGTAATAACAAGAGTAATAATGATAAAAAGACAAAGCTTAAGGCTGTTTAAAATTATAGATCCAAATGTGTCCAGCAGTTATTGCAAGGTAGATAAGTTTATGACATAATTAGAAATAAATAACAAAGATTTGATAGCTCTTAATTACAGGGTGACCAAGACTGGGAACTAAAAATTCAAGGGTGTACAACATTTGAAGGAACAGGCAAAAGGGAAATAGGATTGGGATATCTTCATTAATCAGTGACAAATACTGATATAGGTGAAATAGATCATGATATGTAATCAGTTTGTTTGAAAATAAGGAATAGCAAAGTAATCAGAGGAAAGATTCATCTATAAGCCCTGCATAACTGTCTTCCTGTAAGACAACACGTGAATTTGGCAATATTGGAAGTGTGAAGATGTTGTCAATTTAACAAGGTTATTTTGATCTCGGTTTATTTTAAGAGAGGTTACAAGGCAGAGGTGCTGAAGCTCTAGGTTAATAATGGCAGGGGAGTGGCCAGTTCTCCCAGTTCAGGTTTCCTTCTAGTTTGGTTTTAGTTGTGGCAGTCACAAGGTGCTGCAGTGCAGGAAAGGTTGAAAACTTCAGCAGATTATTCCTGACTGGCTTTCTCGCTGAAATCTCTTTAGAAGTTGCCCCTGCCTGCTGTAAGAACCGGGTTTAAATGTGTCTTTTGCCAAGGGGTGTGTTTATGGGATGCTACTGGATTGGAACAGCTCCTTAGCTAAGTTGCTGTATCGGGTCGGTTGGGTTTTCCAATAGTTAAGCTATTCTTAATTCTGTTTTCTTTTGTTCATGTTTCAACTATTGTATTTAAATAAATTCTGTTTTGCTTAAAGCCGAATGATTTGACTAGCTGCATCATATCTGGAATATCCACTTCACGTCTGCCTCTAAAATAAGAAAAAGTTGACTACAGGCTACATTCTTAAAATATTTTGATGGGGCCTAGCCTGGTCTATAACAGATTGGGGGTTCTTGTCAGGATCGATTCTATAATTCCATTTGGAATGAGTGTTGTTGGATTCAAAGGGGTCGAACGGTAGGTGTTAGTGTCTTTTGTTGCAGGTGTTGGATTTGATTGGTTTAAGCTGTGC